>NC_057795.1:124284986-124290788 GCF_018294505.1 Triticum aestivum | reverse complement strand
CGAAAGCAGCTCCAGATAAATTGGGCGTACATCCAGGAGAATAAGATGTGATTCGAGTCTTCCGGGACGGCACAGAGCGGGCACAGGCTGTTACCAGGACAATTGCACTTCCGGACCTCCACCCCTGACGGGGTCCGCCCGCGAATCCATTGTCACATGAAGATCCTGATCTTCAGAGGTAGGTGAATGGACCACACCGATGTGAGGGAAGGGGGCGGAGGAGGGAGCAATGGCTCGGCAGAGGGACTTTGTGGAGAATTGGCCCGACGGCTCCAGATGCCAATGAACTTGATCCGGGCCCGCTTCAAGATTTGGCTTGTGGAGGGCAATGCAGTCAAGCAACTCGCGCCAGGCGGCGTAATCCGAAGGCCCAAATGGCCTTCGGAAGGCGAGGTGGCCTAAGTCAATAAGGGCCCTCTCGACGGAGATCCAGGGATCGACTACAATGGAGAAGATCTCGGGGAAGCGTGCGGCGAAGGGGTGTCTCCAACCCAACGGTCAAACCAGAACAGGGTCGTCGCCCTCGAGCCAACCGAGATGGAGGTCCCTAAGCGAAGAGCCAGGAGCAGCTGGATGACCAACTGGCAGAACTGAGAGCCGCCAGAACGCTGATAGAAGGCAAGTGGCTGCCCACGCAAGTATTTGTTCTGGATGATGTCAAGCCATAGACCACCTTGCCCTTGCGCAATACACCAGAGGCAACGGGATAGGAGGGCGATGTTCATGGGCTTAGAGCACATGATCCCAAGGCCCCCTTGCTCCCGAGGCTTGTATATGTCTGGCCAGCTGACCATATGGTATTTCTGCTTATTGCTGTCACCAGCACAGAAGAATCGAGCCTGGACTTTAGCGATCTCATGGTGCAGAGTCTCATGCAAGTTGTAGAAGCTCATGGGGAACAGGAGGAGGTCGGAGAGGGAAGAGTTTATGAGAATCTTCCGGGCCGCCTTAGATAGCGACTGGCCCTGCCAGGGCTCAATACGCGTCTGCAGCTTGGCCACGGTTGGCCGCAAGTCCGCAATGGAGAGCCGGGAGTCACTAATCGAGGTCCCCAAGTAGGTCGTGGGGAAGGAACCCAAACGGTAGTTAAGCTGGTTGGCGATGCTCCGGCACTCGTCCGGAGAATAGCCCATCACCATCACATCACTCTCACTACTGCGGGATGCTGCTAACGCGACACTACGATCAGAGACCCTTCGACAAAACTGTGTGCGATGCAATAATCACAAACGGTGGTGTAAAAAAACTCGTCAAAAAGGTGTAAAATATTTGCAATGGCGGAGACATCAAACACGGTTGAGATTTGGCTTGCGTGTGCGATGCTGGGCATACGATAGATCCAGTAGAACTATTTGCGATGAGGAAGAAAAACAGAAACGGGCAGCCATATCAATGTGTGTGCGATATATGACATATAGTTCGCTCCGATAAACTGTATGCTATTAGGGAATGCAACAGAAACAGTCAGCCAGATCAAGGTGTGTGTGATATACAACATACGGTTCACTCGGACAAACTGTTTTTGATTAGGCAAGAGAACGAAAATGGTCAGCCAGATCAAGATGTGTGTGATATGCGGCATTTGCGATCAGCCAAAAGAACACAAACGATTCATGTAAATAAGATGTGTGTGATATGCATCAAACAGCCCACTCGGTTGAACTGTTTGCGATGAGAAACTATAACGCAAATATTTACTATAGCAAGTCCGTGTGCGATTCTGTTCGTACAAAAAACTTTGAAAAATGCAAACTAGTTGCTTGCGTATAAAAAATTATCAAAAATTAACAAGATAGACCTTCTTCAAGCCAATCAACATGTGTTGAAAAAACAAAAAAATGTCAAAAATTACAAAACAAAGACCTTGATAGACCTTACTGCTGTAGATCCCTCTTTCCAGCCTTTATTGCACAACACAATGGAAACGGTTCAACTGAACAAGATGTGTGTGATAGGCGGCAAACATGTCCGTGATCAGAAATGTGTGCGAAGACCAATAATAACACACATGATTATTGCTAATAAGCCGTGTGATTTGCTTTGTCTACAGAAAAATAATATGTATATATATAACTAAAATAAACATCCAATTACATAAGTGACTATAAAGATCATTCACACACACCTCAATAAACAATTGCTTGCATTCTAAAGTAGGAGAAACGATTGTCTAGTCATATACTTCTTGTGATGCTCCCGCCACTGCTCTGTGGCTCGATCCCTCGTCTGGTGCATGAAGAATACACTTCCTCATGTCAACGATCCGCCTGTACATCTCATAGCTTGTGTACGCGTCCTTGACCGCATACTTGACATGTTGTTCATCCAGTCTCTCATGCCAAACACTATGCTAGGTGATACGTCTCCAACGTATCTATAATTTTTGATTGTTCCATGCTATTATATTATCTATTTTGGATGTTTAATGGGCTTGATTATGCACTTTTATATTATTTTTGGGACTAACCTATTAACCGGAGGCCCAGTGCAAATTGCGTTTTTTTCCTATTTCAGTGTTTCGTAGAAAAGGAATATCAAACAAAGTCCAAACGGAATGAAACCTTCGAGAGAATCGTTTTTGGAACAAACACAATCCAGGAGACTTGGAGTAGATGTCAGGGAAGCAACGAGGTGGCCACGAGGGTCCAGGGCGCGCCCTACCCCCTAGGCGCGCCCCCACCCTCGTGGGCCCCTCGTGGCTCCCCTGATCGACTTCTTTCACCCTATATATACCCATATACCCCAAAGACATCCAGGAGCACAATAGATCAGGAGTTCCGTTGCCGCAAGCCTCTGTAGACACCAAAAACCAATCGGGACCCCCCTTCGGCACCCTGCCGGAGGGGGGATCCCTCACCGGTGGTCATCTTCATCATCCCGACGCTCTCCATGATGAGGAGGGAGTAGTCACCCTCGAGGCTGAGGGTATGTGCCAGTAGCTATGTGTTTGACCTCTCTCTCTCTCTCTCTCTCTCTCTCTCTCTCGTGTTCTTGATTTGGCATGATCTCGATGTATCGCGAGCTTTGCTATTATGCTTGGATCTTATGATGTTTCTCCCCCTCTACTCTCTTGTAATGGATTGAGTTTTCCCTTTGAAGTTATCTTATCGAATTGAGTCTTTAAGGATTTGAGAACACTTGATGTATGTCTTGTATGTGCTTACCTGTGGTGACAATGGTATATTCATGTGATCTACTTGATGTACGTTTTGGTGATCAACTTGCGGGTTTAGTGACCTTGTGAACTTATGCATAGGGGTTGTTACACGTTTTCGTCTTGACTCTTCGGTAGAAACTTTGGGGCACTCTTTGAAGTACTTTGTGTTGGTTGAATAGATGAATCTGAGATTGTGTGATGCATATCGTATAATCATGCCCACGGATACTTGAAGTGACATTGGAGTATCTAGTTGACATTAGGGTTTTTGTTGATTTGTGTCTTAAGGTGTTATTCTAGTACGAACTCTATGATAGATCGAACGGAAAGAATAGCTTCTTGTTATTTTACTACGGACTCTTGAATAGATCGATCAGAAAGGATAACTTTGAGGTGGTTTCGTACCCTACAATAATCTATTCGTTTGTTCTCCGCTATTAGTGACTTCGGTGTGACTCTTTGTTGTATGTTGAGGGATAGTTATATGATCCAAGTATGTTATTATTGTTGAGAGAACTTGCACTAGTGAAAGTATGAACCTTAGGCCTTGTTTCCTAGCATTGCAATACCGTTTAAGCTCACTTTTATCGCTTGCTACCTTGCCGTTTTATATTTTCAGATTACAAATACCTATATCTACCATCCATATTGCACTTGTATCACCATCTCTTTGCCGAACTAGTGCACCTATACAATTTACCATTTATTGGGTGTGTTGGGAACACAAGAGACTCTTTGTTATTTGGTTGCAGGGTTGCTTGAGAGAGACCATCTTCATCCTACACCTCCCACGGATTGATAAACCTTAGGTCATGCACTTGAGGGAAGTTTGCTACTTTCCTACAAACCTCTGCACTTAGAGGCCCAACAACGTCTACAAGAAGAAGGTTGCGTAGTAGACATCAAGCTCTTTTCTGGCACCGTTGCCGGGGAGTTTAGTGCTTGAAGGTATATCTTTAGATCTTGCAATCGAATCTTTTAGTTTCTTGTTTTATCACTAGTTTAGTTTATAAAATAAAATTACAAAAAATGGAATTAAGGCTGCCTCATATGCTTCATCTTTTTAATATCTTTCGTGAAAATAATGGGAAGGAAAATTGTGCTCAAGTACTAGAAGAAGAATTACATAGAATTCTTGGCATAAAATATGTGAATGATGAGCGTGATTACAATGTTGTTAGTATGAATTCTTTTAATACGCATGATGCTAATGATATGCAAAGCCACAAGCTTGGAGATGCTATGTTTGATGAAGATGATATGTTTAGTCCCCCAAGTTTTGATGAGAATATTTATTATGATGAAAGCATGCCTCCTATTTATGATGATTATATTGATGAAAGTGGGTTTGGAAGAGTGTCAACTTTAGGGAGTAATGATCCCACTATTTTGGAGGATGTTGAATATTATTGTGATAATTATGAAAGTGGATTTGGAGAAGTCATGACTTTATTTAGTGATGAATCCACTATTTCGGAAGAGGTTCCAATTTACTATGAGAACAAAGTTGCTATCTATGATGATTATCGTGATGACTTGTATTCTATTAAGAATAATGATAACCATGAAACTTGTCATCATGATTTTAGTTTTCAACTGGATTATGCCTCACATGATAATTATTTTGTTGAGTTTGCTCCCACTACTATTCATGAGAAGAAATTTGCTTATGTGGAGACTAGTAAATTTTCTATGCTTGTAGATCATGAAAAGAATGCTTTATGTGATGGTTATATTGTTGAATTCATTCATGATGCTACTGAAAATTATTATGAGGGAGTAATATATGCTTGTAGGAGTTGCAGTAATATCAAGTTTCCTCTCTATGTGTTGAAAATCTTGAAGCTATGCTTGTTTTACCTTCCTATGCTAGTTGATTCTTGTTCCCATAAGTTGTTTGCTCACAAAATCCCTATGCATAGGAAGTGGGTTAGACTTAAATGTGATAGTCATATTCTTCATGATGCTCTCTTTATGTTTCAATTCTTATCTTTTATGTGAGCATCATTGAAATCATCATGCCTAGCTAGGGGTGTTAAACGTTAGCGCTTGTCGGGAGGCAACCCAATTTTATTTTTGTTCTTTGCTTTTTGCTACTGTTTAGTAATAAATAGTGTTGAGGAACGTTGCATAAAATAAAATTTTTCCTACATTCACCAAGATCAATCTATGAGTTCATCTAGCAACGAGAGAGAGAGAGAGATGCATCTATATACCCTTGTAGATCGCGTGCGGAAGCGTTCAAGAGAACGGGGTTGAGGGAGTCGTTCTCGTCGTGATCCTATCACCGGAGATCCTAGCGCCGAACGGACGGCACCTCCGCGTTCAACACACGTACGGTCAGCGTGACGTCTCCTCCGTGTTGATCCAACAAGGGGGAAGGAGAGGTTGATGAACATCCAGCAGCACGACAGTGTGGTGGTGGATGCAGTAGGGCTCCGGCAGGGCTTCGCCAAGCAACTGTGGGAGGAGGAAGAGGTGTAGCAGGGGGAGGGAGGCGCCAAGACTCAGGGTGCGGCTGCCCTCCCTCCCCCCTCCTTTATATAGGCCCCCTGGGGGGGTGCGCCGGCCCTGGAGATGGATCTCCCAATGGGGGCGGCGGCCAAGGGGGGTGGAGTGCCCCCCAAGGCAAGTGGTGTGCCCCC
>NC_057795.1:124258886-124284708 GCF_018294505.1 Triticum aestivum | reverse complement strand
GGCCCCACCCGGTGGACCCCCGGGACCCTTCCGGTGGTCCCGGTACAATACCGGGTGACCCCGAAACTTTCCGGATGGCCGAAACAGCACTTCCTATATATAATTCTTTACCTCCGGACCATTCCGGAACTCCTCGTGACGTCCGGGATCTCATCCGGGACTCCGAACAACTTTCGGTATGCTGCATACTCATATTCATACAACCCTAGCGTCACCGAACCTTAAGTGTGTAGACCCTACGGGTTCGGGAGACATGTAGACATGACCGAGACGGCTCTCCGGTCAATAACCAACAGCGGGATCTGGATACCCATGTTGGATCCCACATACTCCTCGATGATCTCATCGGATGAACCACGATGTTGAGGATTCAAGCAACCCCGTATACTATTCCCTTTGTCAGACGGTATGTTACTTGCCTGAGATTCGATCGTCGGTATCCCAATACCTCGTTCAATCTCGTTACCGGCAAGTCACTTTACTCGTACCGTAATGCATGATCCTGTGACCAGACACTTGATCACTTTGAGCTCATTATGATGATGCACTACCGAGTGGGCCCAGTGATACCTCTCCGTAATACGGAGTGACAAATCCCAGTCTCGATCTGTGTCAACCCAACAGACACTTTCGGAGATACCTGTAGTGCACCTTTATAGTCACCCAGTTACTTGTGACGTTTGGTACACCCCAAGCACTCCTACGGTATCCGGGAGTTACACGATCTCATGGTCTAAGGAAAAGATACTTGACATTGGAAAAGCTCTAGCAAAACGTGTGCTATGCTTAGGATTGGGTCTTGTCCATCACATCATTCTCCTAATGATGTGATCCCGTTATCAACGACATCTAATGTCCATAGTCAGGAAACCATGACTATCTGTTGATCAACGAGCTAGTCAACTAGAGGCTCACTAGGGACATGTTGTGGTCTAAGTATTCACACGTGTATTACGATTTCCGGATAATACAATTATAGCATGAATAAAAGACAACTATCATGAACAAAGAAATATAATAATAATCCTTTTATTATTGCCTCTAGGGCATATTTCCAACAGTCTCCCACTTGCACTAGAGTCAATAATCTAGTTACATTGTGATGTATCGAACACCCATAGAGTTCTGGTGTTGACCATGTTTTGCTCGCGGAAGAGGTTTAGTCAACGGTTCTACGACATTCAGATCCGTATGTACTTTGCAAATATGTATGTCTCCATCTTGAACATTTTCATGGATGGAGTTGAAATGACGCTTGATGTGCCTGGTCTTCTTGTGAAACCTGGGCTCCTTGGCAAGGGCAATAGCTCCAGTGTTGTCACAGAAGAGAGTGATCGTCCCCAACGCATTGGGTATGACTCCTAGGTCGGTGCTGAACTCCTTCATCCATATTGCTTCATGCGCTGCCTCCGAGGCTGCCATGTACTCCGCTTCACATGTAGATCCCGCCACGACGCTCTGCTTGCAACTGCACCAGCTTACTGCTCCACGATTCAACATATACACGTATCCGGTTTGTGACTTAGAGTCATCCAGATCTATGTCGAAGCTAGCGTCGACGTAACCCTTTACGACGAGCTCTTTGTCACCTCCATAAACGAGAAACATGTCCTTTGTCCTTTTCAGGTACTTTAGGATATTCTTGACCGCTGTCCAGTGTTCCTTGCCGGGATTACTTTGGTACCTACCTACCAAACTTACGGCAAGGTTTACATCTGGTCTGGTACACAGCATGGGATACATAATAGATCCTATGGCTGAGGCATAGGGGATGACACCCATCTCTTCTTTATCTTCTGCCGTGGTCGGGCATTGAGCCGAGCTCAATCTCACACCTTGCAATACAGGCAAGAACCCTTTCTTGGACTGATCCATTTTGAACTTCTTCAAAATCTTATCAAGGTATGTGCTTTGTGAAAGACCTATGAGGCGTCTCGATCTATCCCTATAGATCTTGATGCCTAATATGTAAGCAGCTTCTCCAAGGTCCTTCATTGAAAAACACTTATTCAAGTAGGCCTTAATGCTGTCCAAGAATTCTATATCATTTCTCATCAAAAGTATGTCATCTACATATAATATGAGAAATGCTACAGAGCTCCCACTCACTTTCTTGTAAATGCAGGCTTCTCCATAAGTCTGCATAAAACCAAACGCTTTGATCATCTCATCAAAGCGAATGTTCCAACTCCGAGATGCTCGCACCAGCCCATAAATGGATCGCTGGAGCTTGCATACTTTGTTAGTCTTCTTAGGATCGACAAAACCTTCCGGCTGCATCATATACAACTCTTCCTTAAGATAACCGTTAAGGAATGCCGTTTTGACGTCCATCTGCCATATCTCATAATCATAGTATGCGGAAATTGCTAACATGATTCGGACGGACTTAAGCTTCGCTACGGGAGAGAAAGTCTCATCGTAGTCAACCCCTTGAACTTGCTGATAACCCTTAGCGACAAGTCGAGCTTTATAGATGGTGACATTACCATCCGCGTCCGTCTTCTTCTTAAAGATCCATTTGTTTTCTATCGCTCGCCGATCATCGGGCAAGTCAGTCAAAGTCCATACTTTGTTTTCATACATGGATTCTATCTCGGATTGCATGGCTTCTAGCCATTTGTTGGAATCTGGGCCCGCCATCGCTTCTTCATAGTTCGAAGGTTCACCGTTGTCTAACAACATGATTTCCAGGACAGGGTTGCCATACCACTCTGGTGTGGAACGTGTCCTTGTGGACCTACGAAGTTCAGTAGCAACTTGATCCGAAGTACCTTGATCATCATTATTAATTTCGTCTCCAATCGGTGTATGCATCACAGGAACATTTTCCTGAGCTGCACTACTTTCCGGTTCAAGAGGTAGTACTTCATCGAGTTCTACTTTCCTCCCACTTACTCCTTTCGAGAGAAACTCTTTTTCCAGAAAGGATCCGTTCTTGGCAACAAAGATCTTGCCTTCGGATCTAAGGTAGAAGGTATACCCAATAGTTTCCTTGGGGTATCCTATGAAGACGCATTTTTCCGACTTGGGTTCGAGCTTTTCAGGTTGAAGTTTCTTGACATAAGCATCGCATCCCCAAACTTTTAGAAACGACAGCTTAGGTTTCTTCCCAAACCATAATTCATACGGTGTCGTCTCAACGGATTTAGACGGTGCCCTATTTAAAGTGAATGTAGCTGTCTCTAGAGCGTATCCCCAAAATGATAGCGGTAAATTGGTAAGAGACATCATAGATCGCACCATATCCAATAGAGTGCGATTACGACGTTCGGACACACCGTTACGCTAAGGTGTTCCAACCGGCGTGAGTTGTGAAATGATTCCACATTTCCTTAAGTGTGTACCAAATTCGTGACTAAATATTCTCCTCCACGATCTGATCGTAAGAACTTTATCTTTCGGTCACGTTGATTCTCTACTTCATTCTGAAATTCCTTGAACTTTTCAAAGGTCTCAGACTTGTGTTTCATCAAGTAGACATACCCATATCTACTTAAGTCATCAGTGAGAGTGAGAACATAACGATATCCTCCGCGAGCCTCAACGCTCATTGGACCACACACATCAGTATGTATGATTTCCAATAAGTTGGTTGCTCGCTCCATTGTTCCGGAGAACGGAGTCTTGGTCATTTTGCCCATGAGGCATGGTTCGCATGTGTCAAATGATTCATAATCGAGAGACTCTAAAAGTCCATCAGCACGGAGCTTCTTCATGCGCTTGACAACAATGTGACCAAGGCGGCAGTGCCACAAGTATGTGGGACTATCGTTATCAACTTTACATCTTTTGGTATTCACACTATGAATATGTGTAACATTACGTTCGAGATTCATTAAGAATAAACCATTGACCATCGGGGCATGACCATAAAACATATCTCTCATATAAATAGAACAACCATTATTCTCGAAATTAAATGAGTAGCCATCTCGTATTAAACGAGATCCAGATACAATGTTCATGCTCAAACTTGGCACTAAATAACAATTATTGATGTTTAAAACTAATCCCGTAGGTAAATGTAGAGGTAGCGTGCCGACGGCGATCACATCGACCTTGGAACCATTCCCGACGCGCATCGTCACCTCGTCCTTCGCCAGTCCCCGTTTATTCCACAACTCCTGCTGTGAGTTACAAATATGAGCAACGACACCGGTATCAAATACCCAGGAGTTACTACGAGTACTGGTAAGGTACACATCAATTACATGTATATCACATATACCGTTAGTGTTGCCGGCCTTCTTGTCTGCTAAGTATTTGGGGCAGTTCCGCTTCCAGTGACCCTTCCCTTTGCAATAAAAGCACTCAGTCTCAGGCTTGGGTCCATTCTTTGACTTCTTCCCGGCAACTGGCTTACCGGGCGCGGCAACATCTTTGCCGTCCTTCTTGAAGTTCTTCTTACCCTTGCCCTTCTTGAACTTAGTGGTCTTATTGACCATCAACACTTGATGTTCTTTCTTGATTTCAACCTCTGCTGACTTCAGCATTGAAAATACTTCAAGAATGGTCTTTACCATCCCCTGCATATTGTAGTTCATCACAAAGCTCTTGTAGCTCGGTGGGAGCGACTGAAGGATTCTGTCAATGACCGCCTCATCCGGGAGGTTGGTCTCCAGCTAGGACAGGCGTTTGTGCAACCCAGACATTTTGAGTATGTGCTCACTGACAGAACTGTTTTCCTCCATCTTACAACTATAGAACTTATCGGAGACTTCATATCTCTTGACCCAGGCATGAGCTTGAAAAACCATTTTCAGCTCCTCGAACATCTCATATGCTCTGTGTTGCTCAAAATGCTTTTGGAGCCCCGGTTCTAAGCTGTAAAGCATGCCGCACTGAACGAGGGAGTAATCATCAGCACGTGACTGCCAAGCATTTCATAACATCTTGGTTCTCTGGGATGGGTGCTTCACCTAGCGGTCCTTCTAGGACATATGCTTTCTTGGCTGCTATGAGGATGATCCTCAGGTTCCGGACCCAGTCCGAATAGTTGCTGCCATCATCTTTCAGCTTGGTTTTCTCTAGGAATGCGTTGAAGTTCATGTTGACATGAGCGTTGGCCATTTGATCTACAAGACATATTTTGCAAAGATTTTAGACTAAGTTCATGATAATTAAGTTCATCTAATCAAATTATTTAATGAACTCCCACTCAGATTTGACATCCCTCTAGTCATCTAAGTGTTACACGATCCGAGTCGACTAGGCCGTGTCCGATCATCACGTGAGATGGACTAGTCATCATCGGTGAACATCTCCATGTTGATCGTATCTTCCATACGACTCATGTTTAACCTTTCGGTCTCTGTGTTCCAAGGCCATGTCTGTACATGCTAGGCTCGTCAAGTTAACCCTAAGTGTTTATGCATGTGTAAAACTGTCTTACACCCGTTGTATGTGAACGTAAGGATCTATCACACCCGATCATCACGTGGTGCTTCGAAACGACGAACTTTAGCAACGACGCATAGTTAGGGGGAACACTTTCTTGAAATTATTATAAGGGATCATCTTATTTACTACCGCCGTTCTAAGTAAACAAGATGCATAAAACATAATAAACATCACATGCAATTATATATAGTAGTGACATGATATGGCCAATATCATATAGCTCCTTCGATCTCCATCTTCGGGGCTCCATGATCATCTTCGTCACCGGCATGACACCATGATCTCCATCATCGTGCCTCCATGAAGTTGCTCGCCAACTATTACTTCTACTACTATAGCTAACGGTTTAGCAATAAAGTAAAGTAATTACATGGCGTTAAATCATTGACACGCAGGTCATACAATAATTAAGACAACTCCTATGGCTCCTGCCGGTTGTCATACTCATCGACATGCAAGTCGTGATTCCTATTACAAGAACATGATCTCATACATCACAATATATCATTCATCATTCATCACAACTTTTGGCCATATCACATCACATATCAATTGCTGCAAGAACAAGTTAGACGTCCTCTAATTGTTGTTGCATCTTTTACGTGGCTGCAATTGGGTTCTAGCAAGAATGTTTTCTTACCTACGAATAACCACAACGTGATTTTGTCAACTTCTATTTACCATTCATAAGGACCCTTTTCATCGAATCTGCTCTAACTAAAGTAGGAGAGACAGACACCCACTAGCCACCTTATGCAACTAGTGCATGTCAGTCGGTGGAACCTGTCTCACGTAAGCGTACGTGTAAGGTCGGTCTGGGCCGCTTCATCCCACAATACCGCTGAAGCAAGAAAAGACTAGTAGTGGCAAGCAAGTTGGCAAGATCTACGCCCACAACAGATTTGTGTTCTACTAGTGCAATAGAGAACTACGCATAGACCTGGCTCATGATGCCACTGTTGGGGAACGTTGCATAAAATAAAATTTTTCCTACGTTCACCAAGATCAATCTATGAGTTCATCTAGCAACGAGAGAGAGAGATGCATCTACATACCCTTGTAGATCGCGTGCGGAAGTGTTCAAGAGAACGGGGTTGAGGGAGTCGTTCTCGTCGTGATCCTATCACCGGAGATCCTAGCGCCGAATGGACGGCACCTCCGCGTTCAACACACGTACGGTCAGCAGATCCAGCAAGGGGGAAGGAGAGGTTGATGAAGATCCAGCAGCACGACGGTGTGGTGGTGGATGCAGCAGGGCTCCGGCAGGGCTTCGCCAAGCAACTGCGGGAGGAGGAAGAGGTGTAGCAGGGGGAGGGAGGCGCCAAGACTCAGGGTGCGGCTGCCCTCCCTCCCCCTCCTTTATATAGGCCCCCTGGGGGGGTGCGCTGGCCCTGGAGATGGATCTCCAAAGGGGGGGGGGGGCGGCGGCCAGGGGGGTGGAGTGCCTCCCAAGGCAAGTGGTGCGCCCCCCACCCTAGGGTTTCCAACCCTAGGCGCAGGGGGGCCCAAGGGGGGGCGCACCAGCCCACATGGGGCTGGTTCCCCTCCCACTTCAGCCCATGGGGCCCTCCGGGATTGGTGCCCCCACCCGGTGGACCCCCGGGACCCTTCCGGTGGTCCCAGTACAATACCGGGTGACCCCGAAACTTTCCCGATGGCCGAAACAGCACTTCCTATATATAATTATTTACCTCTGGACCATTCCGGAACTCCTCGTGACGTCCAGGATCTCATCCGGGACTCCGAAAAACTTTCGGTATGCTGCATACTCATATTCATACAACCCTAGCGTCACTGAACCTTAAGTGTGTAGACCCTACGGGTTCGGGAGACATGTAGACATGACCGAGATGGCTCTCCAGTCAATAACCAACAGCGGGATCTGGATACCCATGTTGGCTCCCACATACTCCTCGATGATCTCATCGGATGAACCACGATGTCGAGGATTCAAGCAACCCCGTATACTATACCCTTTGTCAGACGGTATGTTACTTGCCTGAGATTCGATCGTCGGTATCCCAATACCTCGTTCAATCTCGTTACCAGCAAGTCACTTTACTCGTACTGTAATGCATGATCCCGTGGCCAGACACTTGATCACTTTGAGCTCATTATGATGATGCACTACCGAGTGGGCCCAGTGATACCTCTCCGTAATACGGAGTGACAAATCCCAGTCTCGATCCGTGTCAACCCGACAGACACTTTCGGAGATACCTGTAGTGCACCTTTATAGTCACCCAGTTACTTGTGACGTTTGGTACACCCAAAGCACTCCTACGGTATCTGGGAGTTACACGATCTCATGGTCTAAGGAAAAGATACTTGACATTATAAAAGCTCTAGCAAAACGAACTACACGATCTTGTGCTATGCTTAGGATTGGGTCTTGTCCATCACATCATTCTCCTAATGATGTGATCCCGTTATCAATGACATCTAATGTCCATAGTCAGGAAACCATGACTATCTGTTGATTAACGAGCTAGTCAACTAGAGGCTCACTAGGGACATGTTGTGGTCTAAGTATTCACACGTGTATTACGATTTCTGGATAATACAATTATAGCATGAATAAAAGACAACTATCATGAACAAAGAAATATAATAATAATCCTTTTATTATTGCCTATAGGGCATATTTCCAACAAATAATTCATCTAGCCTCTGTTTAGATGTGGTTTTATGTTTTAATTACTATTTGTGCCAAGTAGGACCTTTGGGAAGACTTGGATGAAGTCTATGCGATCTTGCTGTAAAAAATAGAAACTTTTGCGCTCACGAGATTAGCTGCCATTCTCTTACGGGAGAGTGATTTTAGGTTGATTATTTTTGCAGATGATTAATAGACAAATTTCTCAGGTCCACCAATTTATTTCAGAATATTTGGAGTTACAGAAGTATTCAGGAGTTACAGATTACTACAGACTGTTCTGTTTCTGACGGATTCTGTTTTCTATGTGTTGTTTGCCTATTTTGATGAATCTATGAGTAATATCGGAGGGTATGAACCATAGAGAAGTTGGAATACAGTAGATATTACACCAATATGAATTTAGAATGAGTTAATAACAGTACCTAAGTGGTGATTTATTTTCTTATACTAACGGACTTACGAGTTTTCTGTTATGTTTTGTGTTGTGAAGTTTTCAAGTTTTGGGTAAAGATTCGATGGACTATGGAATAACGAGTGGCAAGAGCCTAAGCTTGGGGATGCCCAAGGTACCCCAAGGTAATATTCAAGGACAACCAAGAGCCTAAGCTTGAGGATGCCCCAGATGGCATCCCCTCTTTCGTCTTCGTTCATCAGTAACTTTACTTGGAGCTATATTTTTATTCACCACATGATATGTGTTTTGCTTGGAGCGCCATTTTATTTTATTAGGTTTTGCTTGCTATTTGAATAAAGTACTTAAGATCTGAAATTCTTAAATGTTAGAGAGTCTTCACATAGTTGCATAATTATTCGACTACTCATTGATCTTCACTTATATCTTTTGGAGTAGTTTGTCATTTGCTCTACTACTTCACTCATATCCTTTTAGAGCACGACGCTAGTTTTATTTTGAAGAAATAGATGAACTCTCATGCTTCACTTATATTATTTTGAGAGTCTTTAGAACAGCATGGTAATTTGCTTTGGTTATGAATTCAGTCCTAATATGATAGGCATCCAAGGGGATATAATAAAAACTTTCATATAAAGTGCATTAATCACTATGATAAATTTGATACTTGATAATTGTTTTGAGATATAAAGGTGGTAATGTTAGAGTCATGATAGTTGGGTAATTATGAAATTGAGAAATACTTGTGTTAATGTTGGCAAGTCCCGTAGCATGCACGTATGGTGAACGTTGTGTGACAAATTTGAAGCATGGGGTGTTCTTTGATTGCCTTCCTTATGAGTGGAGATCAGGATCGCGTGATGGTTAACTCCTACCAACCCTTCCCCTAGGAGCATGCGTAGTAGTGAGGGAGTCCTGGATTAGGGGGTCCTCGGACAGCCGGACTATGTACTTGTGCCGGACTATTGGACTATGAAGATACAAGATTGAAGACTTCGTCCTGTGTCCGGGTGGGACTCTCCTTTGCGTGGAAGGCAAGCTTGGCAATTGGATATGTAGATTTCCTTCTTTGTAACTGACTCTGTGTAACCCTAGCCCCCTCCGGTGTCTATATAAACCGTAGGGTTTAGTCCGTAGGACAACAACAATCATAATCATAGGCTAGCTTTTAGGGTTTAGCCTCTATGATTTCGCGGTAGATCAACTCTTGTAATAATCATATCATCAAGATCAATCAAGCAGGAAGTAGGGTATTACCTCCATAGAGAGGGCCCGAACCTGGGTAAACATCGTGTCCCCCGCCTTCTGTTACCATTAGCCTTAGACGCACAGTTCGGGACCCCCTACCCGAGATCCGCCGGTTTTGACACCGACATTGGTGCTTTCATTGAGAGTTCTGCTGTGTCGTCACAGTAAGGCTTGATGGCTCCTTCAATCTTCTACAACGATGCGATCCAGGGTGAAGTTTTCCTCCCCGGACAAATCTTTGTATTCGGTGGCTTCGCACTGCGGGCCAACTCGCTTGGCCATCTGGAGCAGATCGATAGCTACGCCCCTGTCCATCAGGTCAGGTTTGGAAGCTTGAACTACACTGCCGACATCCGCGGAGACTTCATCTTTGACGGATTTGAGCCCATGATAGGTGCGCCGAATAGTCATGATGAGCATGACTTAGATCTGCTATCGGACGGCGTTCGGGAGATCACACCTACGGCTGCCCCGACTCTTAATCCGGAGAAGATCGTGCCCTCCGAGGACGGGTGGATGGACCCCGCCACGGAGGTCGCACACTCAGTGGCGATAGAGCCGAACATAGACTTCGCCTTCAATGAGGTCTGCGTCGTCGGACCCCCGGACTTGTCTCCGGCCGCAGGCTCTGAACCGCGTATATCCGTGCCCATAGAACCTGATTGGCCAGCGATCATGGAGTTTACCTCCGCTGATATCTTTCAGCACTCGCCCTTGGGTGACGTGCTAAATTCATTGAAGTCTCTCTCCCTGTCAGGAGACTCCTCGCCGAACTATGTACGGCCTGAGTGGGAAGCGGACGACGAAGGAATTCATTCCCCACCCACCACCCACTTAATAGCCACTGTCAACGACTTAACCAACATGCTCGATTTCGACTCTGAAGACATCGACGGCATGGACGACGATGCCGGAGAAGAACAGGAACCACCGCCCATAGGGTGCTAGACAGCCACCTCATCATATGATATATATATATGGTGGACACACCCAAAGAAAGCAATGGCGATAAGGCAATGGAGGATAACCCCCTTGAGAAGCAATCTAAGCGCCGGCGTCAGCGGCGCCGCTCTAAGCCCCGCCATAGCAAAAATAGCGATACAAGCACAATCACTCTGGATAACGCCGGAGACGAAAACAATCCCGCCCAGCCAAGCTTCGAGCAAGCCGGACGGGGGGATGGGCAAGCTAGCCCTGATTAACAGGCAATGGATGGGGAATCGGAGGACGACAATTACATGCCCCTCTCCGAAGACGAGGTGAGCCTCGGCGACAAAGAATTTATCGTGCCTAAGGATCCCGTCGAGCAGGAGCGCTTCAAGTGCCGGGTTATAGCCACTTCAAAAGGCCTGAAGAAAAAGTAGCAGCACCTTCAAGCTGATCAAGATCTGCTAACTGATAGATGGACTGAGGTCCTGGCAGCCGAGGAATACGGACTCGAGTGCCCAACCAAAAGTTACCCAAAGCACAAGTCATTACCTCAATTCGAGGAGGAGGCACTAGAGCCTACAATACCAGCGCAGGATGCGGCTGACCGGCCACCTCGTGGTCAAGACAAAGCGGCGTATCAGCCCAAACACCAGCCCGCACCCCGTCGCCAAACAAACAAAAATATGAAGGCTCGGGGCTACACGCATGACCTGCAAGACGAATTGGAAAACAAAGCAGGACAGTCAAGATCGATCTACGGATCACGGGGGCGCGCCCCAACGCGTGACAATGAACGCCACGCCTGATATACTAAATACAAATCCGGCCAGGCCGAATACAACAGACCAGACTCATTTGAACTGCGTCGTGATATAGCCCGACACCGAGGCGCCGCACACCCCCTATGCTTCACTGGCAAAGTAATGGAGCATGAATTCCCAGAAGGGTTTAAGCCCGTGAACATCGAGCCCTATGATGGGACTACAGACCCCGCTGTATGGATAGAAGATTTCTTTCTCCACATTCACATGGCTCACGGGGACGATCTACACGCCATCAAATACCTCCCACTAAAACTCAAGGGACCGGCTCGACATTGGCTGAATAGTTTGCCGGCAAACTCCATTGGAAGTTGGGAGAACCTGGAAGACGCATTCCTGGATAACTTCTTGGGCACTTATGTGTGACCACCGGATGCTTATGATTTAAGTCACATAACCCAACAGCCCAGAGAGTCAGCCAGGAAATTCTGTACTCAGTTCCTAACTAAAAAGAACCAAATTGCCGATTGTCCGGATGCCGAAGCCCTAGCGGCCTTTAAGCATAACATCCGTGACGAGTGGCTTGCCCGACACCTCGGCTAAGAGAAGCCGAAGTCCATGGCAGCCCTCACGACACTCATGACCCGCTTTTGCGCGGGCGAGGATAGCTGGTTGGCTCGTAGCAACAACACAGTAAGCAATCCCGACACATCAGACGCCTGAGATAGCAACGCCAAGCCTCGACGCAAGAAACACAAGCATCACAATAATGGCGATAACGCCAAAGACACGGCCGTTAATGCCGGATTCAGTGGCTCTAAGTCCGGTCAGCGGAAAAAGCCATTCAAAAGAAACAATCTAGGCCCGTCCAGTTTGGACCACATACTCGACCGTCCATGCCAAATTCATGGCACCCCAGGAACACCAGCCAATCATATCAACAGAGAATGCTGGGTCTTCAAACAAGCCGGTAGGTCAGGTGCCGAAAACAAGGCGAAGGGGTCTCAAAGCGATGACGACGACGAGGAGCCCCGGCCATTGAACATAGGAGGGCAAAAGAAATTCCCCCCGCAAATCAAAATGGTGAACATGATAAACGCCACCCACATTCCCAAGCTGGAACGGATGTGCACTCTTAGGGATGTCGACATAACGGAGCCAGTCGCCCCACAATATAACCTACGACCGATCACCCTTGACCGTACGGATCGTCCGGCCAATAGCAATCAATGCAATTCAGCCGCACTAGTCCTTGACCCAATAATTGACGGATTCCACCTCACACGAGTCCTTATGGACGGAGGCAGCAGTCTAAACCTGCTATATCAGGACATAGTGCGCAAGGTGGGTATTGATCTTTTGATTATCAAGCCCACTAAAACCACCTTTAAAGGTGTTATACCAGGTGTGGAGGCCCCTTG
This sequence comes from Triticum aestivum, assembly GCF_018294505.1. Classification (NCBI taxonomy): domain Eukaryota; kingdom Viridiplantae; phylum Streptophyta; class Magnoliopsida; order Poales; family Poaceae; genus Triticum; species Triticum aestivum. The sequence goes on along the minus strand of NC_057795.1, from coordinate 124,271,874 downwards.
TACGGGCTCCATCACTCTGGAGGTAGTCTTCGGATCACAGGACAGTTACCATGCCGAAGAGTTAATCTTCGACATCATCCCTTTTCGTAGTAATTATCATGCACCTCGGACGAACCATGTTTGCTCGATTCAATGCAGTGCCACATTATGCCTACCTTAAGCTCAAGATGCCTGGTCCGTGCGGCGTCATAACAGTTAATGGCAAGGCCGAACGCTTCCTCCATGCCGAAGAGCATACCGCCGCTTTAACTGTAGAAGCAAGGAGTGGCATCTTTCAATCAAACCTTGAGTCAACGGCCAAGCTCCCGGACACCGTCAAAGGAATCCGAACTACTTCGCAGCAGGATAGCCCGGCTCATGAGGAGCTCAATTAAAATACTCTGGCAGTAAATGGAGGCAAAGCTAGGACAGGCCACACACTGCGACTTAACCGCTCCGTGGCACACAAACGTTTTTTGCATTTTCTTTGCAGGTCCACTTTTGCGTAGGCCAAGACTGGCGACATGGAGACCAGACACATGAACGGTTGGGAAGAAGCTCAAACACGTAAGGGAATCCTTAGATATCCCCCCCAATTACCATACGATTACACTCCGGATCCGCACACAACCTCCTCCCGCCTGGTCTTAGTAGGTTCTGAAGTCATATTTCTTTTTATCACATTACCCGTACTCATACGCATCGACGTGTTATTCAATCACAACATGTGGCTTTATATGACGCTTATCTGCTGTTGTTCCTTATTGACACTCTTTGTCAAATGGCATCCGTGCACCGCGATATGCCTTAATATGCCAGGGGCTTCATTGTACCCATAATATGGCAATAAAAGTTCGAACACCTTCACGGTCGTTCGGCACCCCGAACTTATAGCATTATATGCATCAGCTCTGAATCATGTCTTAGGTCAATAGTTGGGTTTGCCCGGCTCCCATGTTTTGCTGCCTTACGTTCCGCTATATCGGCTAAGGCGGCACAGGGAGAACTACTGCGATTGTGTCCCGGTTCTTCCGAACGAGCGCCTCAGTAGAGAAAGCCGAAAACTGACTGTCATGATACGGCGAGATCTGGTCAGCTGTTCGAGAGGTTGCAAAATCTTTAAGGATTTCTTCTGCATTATGCGATAACTAATGCAGCGTGCGATGGATCGGGTTTTCTGCCGATCAGGTGCTTATAGAGCCCCTCGTGCGGTCTTCCGAACACCAGGGGCTACGCCTACCTTCCTTTTGTGAAACTCCTATGGCTAAGTGAGAGTGATAAAGCCTTATAGTCTGATTGCCTGGTTCGTTGCACTGAACACCTCCTTCAAGGACCCAAAACTAGGGTAAAGAGTGCTCAGGTTTATCCCGAACACCCCCGTACTTCCTACTTGGGGGCAGAAGATGACGGCTGGCCAACTCTTAGGATTAATATATAAAACGGCCGCACGGGAGGAAAAGCTTTCAAATAACAGGCAATAAATAATAGAAATGACCTTGTTTAAACATTACAAAGGATAACATGACTGTATTCATGGAAATATAATGTCCTTGGTGCATTGCTCCGCCGCAAGGCGGGATCCTTTCAGGACACTATCATAATATAACTCGAGCTTGAGGTGCTCCTTCCCCTCCGGCGGTCCCTCGGTCATCAGCTTTTCAGCATCCATCTTTGCCTAGTGCACCTTCACGCGGGCGAAGGCCATTCGCGCACCCTCCATATAGACCGACCGCTTGATGACTTCAAGTTGAGGGCAGGCACTCACAAGCCGCTTCACGAGCCCGATGTAGCTGCTTGGAATCGGCTCGGCAAGCCATAGCCGGATAATTAAATCCTTCATGGCTAGTTCGGCAGCCTTATGCAGTTCGATCAACTGTTTCAGCTAATCGGCAAAATGCACTGGATACTTTGGTGCCAGATACTGCGACCAGAAGAACTTCTCCGCAGTGCTCCTTTCTTTGGCCCGGTAGAATTGGGCGGCATCAAATATACTGCGTGGCAGCTCCGCAAATACCCCTAGAGAAATCTGAATTAGTAAAACGTGATTTTCTCCCTTTAAATACCTGCTTTGCATAGAAAAAGCCTTACCCGCCGCATTCTTCCTCGCCTCCTGGATTTCCTGCAGGGTGCCTTGGGCTTCCCAGCGGGCATCACATGTGGCTTGACGAGCTTGGGAGAGTTCGGATTCTTTCTCCATTAAACTCTGCTCCAAGGTCTCGCATTTCTTCACGGCCTCTTGGAACTCTTGTTCAGCTTCAATAACCCTGGCCTAGTGGTTTTTGCGAAGAGCATGCTCTGCGGCTGCCTTCTTCTCGGCTTCGGCCACAGCCTTCTTAAGAGCCTCAATTTCGGGCGTCGCCCCTAGAGCACATCATAAAAATATTTTCATCATACTAACTTATTCATTCGCGCTGAATGCGAACAAGGTTTTTGCATACCTTGGTTATCCTCCAACTGCTTCTTCACTCGACCGAGTTCTTCTTCGGCCCTCTCCAGACTATGCTTCAGTCTGGAGACCTCCTCAGTATGAGAGGCGGCAGTCTCTACAGACGCCTGCTTATTAAAAAAAGAGAAGAGGGAGAGATGCCACAAAGTGAGTCTCCTGCAAACATATATTTGATCCTCTGTTCGGTTCTTTCTTTCACCGAATAGTGTATCAGGGGCTACTACCTATACTATGACACTCTTCGAAACCTCACAAAACATACCTCAAAGCTCGTTATAAGGCTGATGCAGGCTTCATCTAGTCCACTCTCAGCAGACTGAATCTTCTCAATCACCGCATCCATAAGGGCACAGTGTTCTTCAATAATGGAGGCGCTCTTTAGCGCCACCGATAAAGTATCCGGCACCTCTGGTTGGACAGAGGTTGCCGGTGGAACAGTCGCACCCCCTCCAGCTGAGGGAGGCTGCCTGCCTAATTTTGGAGCCCTATCGGTGTCTAGAATTGTGTCCGGCTGGGGGCTGAATTCGAGATAGCCCCCACCGTCGACGTCGATGGGAGCCTCTTCTCCCGTGTGTCCGTCCCCTGAAGTTTGACCTTCTAGCGCCGCCTTGATGATCTTTCCCCCCCTCCTTGGCCTGGGTCCCTCTGGGACGATACCTTGGTGTCGTTCGCGTGTTTTGGGGAAGGGGCCTTCGATGGTGTCCTGCTGTCCATAGCATCCGATCCCAGTAAATCCTTCGATGAGGATTGTTCGGTGCGGGACTTTGCCGGACTGCAAAAAAGTATGGCTCTGATTAAAACATCATGCCATAGTGAGTCTGGATGCGCAAACGTGTTCGGATTTTATATACTCACGAGTTCACCAGGGGCTGGGCCCTGGTATCCCACTCTGGGCTACTGTCGGTAGCTGCGGTGGACTCCTCCAGAAGGGGAGTTTTTTCCTTCTTAGGCGACTCGGCCTCCAAGGATGTGGAGGCCGTCCTTTTCTTTCTTCCCCTCGTTGGGGGGGATTGGTTTTCCTCCTCTTCCTCGTCCTCTCCCGAGGAAGAGCGGGCGTCGGAGTCTTCGGATATTGTGTTCGAAGTGCCGCGACGACGAAGGCCACCCCTGGTCTCTTTGGCCTTCTTCTCGGCCTTCTTCTTGGGCACCTTGTAAGGCGCCGGGACCAGCATCTTCGTCAGAAGTGGGCCAGCTGGTTCTTCTGGCAGTGGGGCCGGATAGTAGATCCGCCCCGCCTTCTTCGTCTAGCCCTAGGAGAGTTCTGGGAAATGCATTAAGCATTCCCCTTGGATTATGCAAATAAAATGTATGACTTGTCAACATACAATGACTTACCGAACTTGCAGGACGAGACAGTTGATACCCGCGGTCCTCGGCTGAGTCTGGCCACGATTTGCCGACTTAAAGAGCACCTTCCAAATGTCTATGTGTGAGGTGCCAAAGAACTCTAGCAGGGTCTGGTGCTTGGCTGGATCGAATTCCCACAAATTGCAGGCCCTGTGTTGACAAGGAAGAATCCGGCGAACTAACATCACCTGGACTACATTGACAAGTTTGATATTCTTGTCTTCCATATCCTTGACGCGCGTCTGGAGCACCGACAACTCATCGGGCAAAGACCAGTTCAGGCCCTTCTTGGGCCAGGATGTAAGCCGCAGGGGGGCTCCAGATCGGAGTTCCGGAGCTGCGGCCCATTTCGCGCCGCGCGGCTCAGTGACGTAGAACCACTGCTGTTGCCACCCTTTGACGGAATCATTGAAAGTACCTGATGGCCATGTGACATTGGGCATCTTGCTCACCATGGAACCTCCGCACTCAGCGTGCTCGCTGCTCACTACCTTGGGCTTCACATTGAAAATCTTCAGCCATAAGCCGAAGTGTGGAGAGATGCGGAGAAAGGCCTCGCACACGACGATGAATGCGAGATGTTGAGGAAGGAATTTGGGGATAGATCATGAAAATCGATCCCGTAATAATACATGATGCCGCGAAGAAATGGATGGAGGGGAAACCCTAGCCCACAGACGAAATGGGGGAGGAATACAACCCTCTCGTGGGGTTCCGGGGTTGGGACGATCTGTCCCGCCGTCGGGAGATGATGGCTGATTCTCTTGGCCAGATACCCGGCCTCCCGAAGCTTCTTAATATCCTTCTCCCGGATGGTAGAGGCCATCCACTTGCCTCCTGCTCTGGATCCGGACATTTTTGGAGGACCTTTGTGGGCGGAGAAGACGAACGCTTGGGCGCTGGAGCTTGAGTGAGAGAGAATGGATGAGCAGAGGAAGAAGAAAGCGTGGGTGAAAAAGGGGAGTTCTTATCTCTTTATAAAGGCAGCAGGGATCCTGCGCCTCCCCACTTGCCCAGTAAACTCGCTTAATCCCCAAGTGCCATGTTGATGGCACGGTTGGGTTACCCACACCCGTGTTGATGAGTATCCCGTGATAAGGGGACACGATCTCTGCCTTGACAAGACGTGCCAATGAAACCGCCTCGCAAGATGTGCAGTAGCGAGTTGAGAAAAACGGTTTGAATAATGACTGGGCCGAGGCGTGATGTCACGCTGTGAAAAGCGGTCAGCAGATTAGATTTGTGGAATAGTGTGCTCTCTATGGTGGTATGTGGAATTTGATTTGCAGAGCCGGACACGATCCTTGTGTTCAAGATCTTCTATGGAGTATTCAAGGAGCCCGCCTTGCAATGCCGAAGACAATCTGCGCGCCGGACTCATCGTCATTGAAGCCTGGTTCAGGGGCTACTGAGGGAGTCCTGGATTAGGGGGTCCTCGGACAGCCGGACTATGTACTTGTGCCGGACTGTTGGACTATGAAGATACAAGATTGAAGACTTCGTCCCGTGTCCGGGTGGGACTCTCCTTTGCGTGGAAGGCAAGCTTGGCAATTCGGATAAGTAGATTTCCTTCACTGTAACTGACTCTGTGTAACCCTAGCCCTCACCGATGTCTATATAAACCGGAGGGTTAGTCCGTAGGACGACAACAATCATAATCATAGGCTAGCTTCTAGGGTTTAGCCTCTATGATCTCGCGGCAGATCAACTCTTGTAATACTCATATCATCAAGATCAATCAAGCAGGAAGTAGGGTATTACCTCCATAGAGAGGGCCCGAACCTGGGTAAACATCGTGTCCCCCACCTCCTGTTACCATTAGCCTTAGACGCACAGTTCGGGACCCCCTACCCGAGATCCGCCGGTTTTGACACCGACAAGTAGTATTTTGCTTCGAGGGCTAATAAACTTTTGCAATAAGTATATGAGTTCTTTATGACTAATGTGAGTCCACGGATTATACACACTCTTACCCTTCCACAATTTGCTAGCCTCTACGGTACTGTGCATTGCCCTTTCTCACCTTGAGAGTTGGTGCAAACTTCGCTGGTGCATCCAAACCCCATGATACGATATGCTCTATCACACATAAACCTCCTTATATCTTCCTCAAAACAACCAGCATACCTACCTATTATGCCATTTCCATAGCCATTCCGAGATATATTGCCATGCAACTTTCCACCAATCCATTTATTATGACACGCTCCATCATTGTCATATTGCTTTGCGTGATCATGTAGTTGACATCGTATTTGTGGCAAAGCCACCTTTATAATTCTTTCATACATGTCGCTCTTGATTCATTGCATATCCCAGTACACCGCTGGAGGCATTCACATAGAGTCATAATGTGTCCTAAGTATTGAGTTGTAATTCTTGAGTTGTAAATAAATAGAAGTGTGATGATTTCCATTATTAGAGCATTGTCCCATGTGAGGAAAGGATGATGGAGACTATGATTACCCCAAGTCGGGATGAGACTTCAGACGAAATAAAAAAGAGAGGCCAAAGAAGCCCAAATAAAAAAAAGAGAGAAAAAAAGAGGCTAAAGAAGCCCAAATAAAAAAATGAGAGAAAAAGAGAGAAGGGACAGTGTTACTATCCTTTTTCCACACTTGTGCTTCGAAATAGCACCATGATCTTCATGATAGAAAGTTTCTTATTTTGTCACTTTCATATACTTGTGGGAATTTTTCATTATAGAACTTGGCTTGTATATTCCAATGATGGGCATCCTCAAAATGCCCTAGGTCTTCATGAGCAGGCAAGCTGGATGCACACCCACTTATTTTCTTTTTGATGAGCTTTCATACATTTATAGCTCTAGTGCATCCGTTGCATGGTAATCCCTACTCCTTGTATTGACATCAATTGATGGGCATCTCCATAGCCCATTGATTAGCCGCGTCAATGTGAGACTTTCTCCTTTTTTGTTTTCTCACATAATCCCTATCATCATACTCTACTCCACACATAGTGCTATGTCCATGGCTTATGCTCATGTATTGCGTGAGGGTTGAAAAGGCTGAAGCGCGTTACAAAGTATGAACCAATTGCTTGGCTGAAATTGGGTGTGCATGATGGGAGCATTTTGTGTGACAAAAATGAAGCACGGCCAAACTATATGATTTTGTAGGGATAAAGCTTTCTTTGGCTATGTTATTTTGATAAGACATAAACTGCTTGGTTAGCATGCCAGAAGTACTACTATTTTTAATGTCAATATTAAACTTTTATCTTGAATCTTTTGGATCTGAACATTCATGCCACAATAAAGAGAATTACATTGAAAATTATTTTAGGTAGCATTCCACATAAAAAATTCTGTTTTTATCATTTTCCTACTCGAGGACGAGCAGGAATTAAGCTTGGGGATGCTGATACGTCTCCTACGTATCTATAATTTTTGATTGTTCCATGCTATTATAATATCTGTTTTGGATGTTTAATGGGCTTTATTATGCACTTTTATATTATTTTTGGGACTAACCTATTAACTGGAGGCCCGGTGCAAATTACTGTTTTTTGCCTATTTCAGTGTTTCGCAGAAAAGGAATATCAACGGAGTCCAAACGGAATGAAAACTTCGGGAGAATCGTTTTTGGAACAAACGCAATACAAGAGACTTGGAGTGGACGTCAGGGAAGCAACGAGGTGGCCACGAGGGTCCAGGGCGCTCCCTACCCCACTGGGGGTGCCCCCACCCTTGTGGCCCCCTCGTGGCTCCCCTGACCGACTTCTTTCGCCTATATATACCCATATACCCCCAAATGTCCAGGAGCACAATAGATTGGGAGATCCGCAGCCGCAAGCCTCTATAGCCACCAAAAACCAATCGGGACCCTGTTCCGGCACCCTGCCAGAGGGGGATCCCTCACGGGTGGCCATCTTCATCATCCCGGCACTCTCCATGACGAGGAGGGAGTAGTTCACCCTCGGGGCTGAGGGTATGTACCAGTAGCTATGTGTTTGATCTCTTTCTCACGTGTTCTTGATTTGGCACAATCTTGATGTATCGCGAGCTTTGCTATTATAGTTGGATCTTATATTGTTTCTACCCCTCTACTCTCTTGTAATGGATTGAGTTTTCCCTTTGAAGTTATCTTATCGGATTGAGTCTTTAAGGATTTGAGAACACTTGATGTATGTCTTGCATGTGCTTATTTGTGGTGACAATGGGATATTCACGTGATCTACTTGATGTACGTTTTGGTGATCAACTTGCGGGTTCAGTGACCTTGTGAACTTATGCATAGGGGTTGGCACACGTTTTCGTATCTACTCTTCGGTAGAAACTTTGGGGCACTCTTTGAAGTACTTCGTGTTGGTTGAATAGATGAATCTGAGATTGTGAAATGCATATCGTATAATCATGCCCACGGATACTTGAGGTGACATTGGAGTATCTAGGTGACATTAGGGTTTTGGTTGATTTGTGTCTCATGGTGTTATTCTAGTACGAACTCTATGATAGATCAAACGGAAAGAATAGCTTTGTGTTATTTTACTACGGACTCTTGAATAGATCGGTCAGAAAGGATAACTTTGAGGTGGTTTCATATTCTACAATAATCTCTTTGTTTGTTCTCCGCTATTAGTGACTTTGGAGTGACTCTTCGTTGCATGTTGAGGGATAGTTATATGATCCAGGTATGTTATTATTGTTGAGAGAACTTGCACTAGTGAAAGTATGAACCTTAGGCCTTATTTCCTAGCATTGCAATACCGTTTACGCTCACTTTTATCGCTTGCTACCTTGCTGTTTTTATATTTTCAGATTACAAATACCTATATCTACCATCCATATTGCACTTGTATCACCATCTCTTCGCCGAACTAGTGCACCTATACAATTTGCCATTGTATTGGGTGTGTTGGGGACACAAGAGACTCTTTGTTATTTGGTTGCAGGGTTGCTTGAGAGAGACCATCTTCATCCTACGCCTCCCACGGATTGATAAACCTTAGGGCATCCACTTGAGGGAAATTCGCTACTATCCTAAAAACCTCTGCACTTGGAGGCCCAACAACGTCTAGAAGAAGATGGTTGCGTAGTAGACATCACTAGGCGTTCTTGTCCATCTTGCTCTCATCCTTTATCTTCATGTAGTAGGGTTCGATGATGGACGAGGCGAGGTCAACCAGGGAGTTCAGTTTGTTGTTGTCGCTGCCCCAGACCTTGTAGTGGTCCTGGATGTTGACCAGATCCCGACATTTCAAGCCCAAAACCTTGAGCGCTTTTAGATTGTTGGTGGTGTCCACCGTAGCGAAATTGTAGTCGGAGCTGTTGATAAACCTGGAGAAACATTCGCAAGGCCTTGTGGCCAGATGGTAGTGGTAGACGAGGACATCATGTCGCATGCACAACGACGACAACCTTCTGATCATGCCCGGCACGACCCACTACAAAAAAATACACTTCCATGATGATACATGTTTGTCATAGTAGGTCGCGTTTTTTGTCATTCATGTACATCCATGACGATTTTATGACAGAATCAAGATAGTCATACCTGTGCTGTCTTCGAAGTGTTCCATGACATTACCAAAATTATCATCACGGAAGTGTCCACTTCCATGATGATAAATCACGCTTCACAGAAGTGCTTTCGTCAAGGGTGACCGACACGTGGCGTCCACCGTAACGGAACGCCATTAAGCTATCGGGCCAGGTTTTGGATCCGATAACCCGTTAACAGCCCCGACCAATGGGGATTTTCCATGTGTAAAATCATCATTGGCTAGAGGAAACACGTGTCGGCTCATCGTTGGGACAGATATCATCCACTCATTGGACAGAAGGCGCCTATGATACGTCGACACATGACACGGCCCAATAGAGGCCCATTCCTGTGAAAAGGCTGGCCCATTTGACTTGGTCATAAGGTGGCGGGTCGGCCCATGGAAAGCCTGTTAACGGCCCATTCGCATATAGCCCATTTACAGCCCGCTAACCCAAGGCCCGTTACGCAGGCCCATTACGCCCTATCCGTATTAGGCCCAGTAGCGTCATCTGGGCCATCCAATATGATTCCAGCCTGTTTTCACTTTTGGCCCATGTATGGGCCATCACGTCTTTTCAGCCCATATGAGGCCCTTTGTAACTCTTGGCCCATTAACGGCCCATGGTGAAACTGACCCGTAATGAACAGTGTATCACTTTAACCCCATTAACGGCCCGTGGTGAAACTGGCACGTAATGAACAGTGTATCACTTTATACCCATTAACGGCCCATTATTCCGTTGGGCCGTTTCTAGCCCATGTTATGTTTCGGCATTCTCAGAGCCCATTAATTCTTGGGCTCATTTCTAGCATTCGTTTAATTACGGCCCGTTACCGTCATTTTCTGCTTGTGGGCCAAATTCAGCCCGTGGTTACAGTCAGCCCGTTTGTGGTCCGTTAATTCGTTGGGCCATTTTCATAGCATCATCAAATACCGCCTATTAATGATGGCCCGTTATGGTCGGCCCATGAACGGACAATTCCAACTCTAGCCCGTTTACGGCCATAATGCGTTCTGTTATTGGCCCATGTTTGGCCAATCGATCATACGGCCCGTATAAGGCCCATTGATGATAGGGCCCGTAGAAGGCTCATTGTTTCTACGGCCCATAGAAGGCCCATTGTTTCTATGGCCCATAGAAGGCCCACTGTTTCTACGGCCCGTAGAAGGCCCACTGTTTCTACGGCCCATAGGAGGCCTAGTGTCACTACAGTAAATATCAACCCATGGTTATTGTGGCCTAGTTTTAAAAAATAGTTTATTGCAGCCACTAGCAAACCGCGGAAAAAGAACTGCACTGACAACAAGCAAACAAATAAACAAGACAACAAGGAAATAAATAAGCAAGCAACTTATGCTAGGCTATCACGGCTATTACACATATTACATCCACTGGGCATCAAAGTTCGCCACCAGTGCAAATATAGGGAACAAAGCAGCATATAAACGCCGTAGCAAAACAAGTCCAGAACTGAAACCACTTCAGAAGAGCTCAAGAAACAATATCCTGGGTACGCATAATGCTGGCAAGATGCTTAGCAAGCTTATTAACTTTCTCTTGTTTGGCTCTTAAATCCTCCAGCGCTTGCTGTTGCACAAGAAAGTACACATCTAAATTCTGCAGGGACTTCCTCAGTCCTTCGGCTTCTTGCCACAACACAGCTGACTGAGGCCTTTCAGCTTGTAACTGAGACTGAAGAAGCCGAAGTGATTCAGGCAGCGAGTTCGAAGAGCTTGTGCCAGCGGTACTGGCCAGTAACTCGAACACTACATCAACGCAGGACCGTGGGGTTTTCTCACTGTCTACAAGATCGTTTTATCACTTTTCTTGGAGACCAACAGGGTTGTCTCACTATCTTGAACCTTATCTGCATTCCTTTCTCTACCATTGCATAGTGGGGTGCTCTTCTCCAATATTCTATTTGCATACTACAAGAGAAACAAGCAGACACATCACATGTTTAGCTTGTAGTATACAAAACTCATTTTGGTAAACCGGTTCAGTAGTAAGGTGGACATGATAACAACATGAAACAAACATATATCTATGTACTATGGTCACTGTATTGTCCATATCATTCTAGTTTATATTGCCTAATCAAGATAGAGACATAGTTCAACTCATATATTTTTAAGACACAACAACATAGACAGAATATAAGTGTGAGAAACTACACAACATTGGTAGCACTTGTAATGTGCATCACATGAGAACATAACTGTTTATACAACTTAAACTGAAATCAACATAGAGCAAGAAGTTAAAACAACAATCCACTTAAAGAAATAGGTTTAAAACATACCTGTTGCACCATTGGAGTTTCAATTGGATCCTTCAAATTCGAAAGTAGTTTGTATGAGTAAATACAGTGATGAAACAACAAAGGAGTATGGACCATAGCTACGGAATCTGACCTGAGAACAATTGCTCTTCTGCTTTAAACGTGGAGTTTGGGTTAGCGGTGGTGGTCTTTGTGCTTTGGGCACTACAGTAGCTTTACAAACTGCTCGTGTGGGGGTACTCTGCGGTGGACATGGTGCTTTGTCAACTAGAAGTGGGTTACTATCCGCTGGGGTTGCGTTTAGATGGGTTGTAGCTGGTTCTCTGCCCAACGATGTAAGTGTGCTATCTGGAAGAGTGTCCATTATGTGTGGTGGGGCTAGTTTGTGGGCCAGTACAACCATGGTTCTATCTGCATCGACGGGTAGCACTGTCTTTTGTGAAGAATGGGTTTTTGCTCCCTTAGATACTGCCATCACCCCCTCCAATTCAAATGGCTGATAAACAAGAAAAGAAATTGAACATACAGACATTATATGGTAGACACATGTGGTAATTCACATATATGTTGTCTAACCAAACAGGACAACATGACATAATTTCACATATATGATGCCTAACTAAACATGATAGCATGACACAATTTCAGATATATGATGTATAACTTAACAGGATATAATGGCATAATTCAACATATGATGAGTACCTAAACAGGATGACATGACAAAACTATATGATGTCTTTCTAAAATAGGTTGGGATGAAATAATTCACATACATGTTGTCTAAGTATACAGAATGGCATGATATAATTGACATAATTGATTCATATACTAAGCAACTGGCACTCGCATGTATGATCTCTAAACTAAGCAGATGTAATTCAATATTGTGCATATGATGTCTAAACTAAGCAATGCAAGACACCATATGCATCATATGAGAAATATAAACATTGCAACTTAGAGCGTACACCTCAGGTGGGATATGGGACTGGTCATCTATCTCTGAATCATCGTCTGAGGAGCTCCCTGTAACCATCGAGATATATACTTCAACAGGTACCATTGCCTGCTCTGAAGACCTTGTTTTCACTCCAGATTTTTCCATAACCTGCTCAAATGGCTGATACACATGAAGAGTAGTTCAATATACACCGATTGTCGACATGAAATGGAATACGTAATGAAAAAAAAGATGGCATGAGATAATTCACATATATGATGCCTGCTCCATGGCGGTGCATCACATATATGATATTTGGCTGAAAAACATGGCATTGCATAATTCACATATCTGACATAGAAAGCAAACAGGAGGCATTCACACAAAGCATGTCTAATCTAAGTAGATGGCATGGCAATGCAAGACACCATATGCATGATATGATAAATATAACCCAGCCAAGTTGGAGCATGCACCTCGGGG
>NC_057795.1:124123194-124258662 GCF_018294505.1 Triticum aestivum | reverse complement strand
TGAGGAGATATCTATAACCAGCAAGAAATCTGCATCAACAGGTAGCACTGACTGCTCAGAAGACCTTGTTTTCACTCTAGATTTTCCCATGACCGACAAATGGCTGATGCACAAGAAGAGTAGATGAATGAATAAACATTGTTGACAAATGGAATACATTATGGAAAAAAATATGGCACGATACAATTCACATATACGATGACTGGCTAAACAGGATGGCATTGCATGATTCACGTATATGATGCCTGGCTAAAGAAGATGGCATTGCATAATTCCCATATACTCCCCCCGTTCCTAAATATTTCTTTTTAGAGATTTCAAATGGACTACCACATATGGATATATATAGACATAGTTTAGAGTGTAGATTCACTCATTGTGTTCCGTATGTAGTCACTTGTTGAAATCTCTAAAAAGACAAATATTTAGGAATGGTGGGAGTATGATATAGAAACCAAACAGGTGGCATTCACACAAAGCAAATCTAAACTAAGCTGATTACATATAAGATGTATAATGTAAGCAATGCAAGGCACCATATGTATGATATGACCAACATCAGCATGCCAGGTTAGAGCAAACACCTCAGGTGGTAAATAGGCGTGGTCGGCTCCTTCTGAATCCCCATCTGAAGAGTTATCTTCCTCTGGAATACAATCTGGAAATGCAGGAGGGGGGGGGGCACTTCACCCACCATGGAGTCGTGTCTGCATGACATTATATTCCCACACAACGGTCTTCTCTTTTTCTCTACATGTTTAGTACGATTGTGTACAATATCTGACATGCATAATAAAAAATAGTTAGATTTTGTAAGGCCTAAGGGGTGCATGCAAAAATCAAGACTGATGGTAGCAAATGAGTGGATGGATCCAAAACTAATGATACCAGGTAGATCATAGCTTCAGTTTAAAAAGATAGACAATGGATCATCTATTGTTTGTTGCCCACCCAACATGGACCACATAGAAGACCCCAGATGAACCAGATAGTAGACATATACTATTCGTTGCTGGCTCGATATGAGACCCATGGGCATTTCAAAACTCAAGTTTGAGCGATAAAGTAGCAGGTAATAATAACCGATGTAGAACGTAAGCAAACACGAAATACTACGACCTCTCTTCCAGAACTGTGTAGTCCTCAGGTTCATCTGCTCAGTCGATGATGGTAATGCAGTTGGCATGGATGCCGACAATGGGGAAGATGATTTGAGGTGGCGAAAGAAAGTATGCAGGGGGGATCTCTGCTACAGTGAACACTTCTGTCCATGGTGCACCTCAGGTGGGGTGGATGACGGCACGGTAGGAGCAGGACATAACACACAGAGTTTTCTTTGACGCCTATCTGAAAATGAAGTAAATCTGTAAGGGTTCCTTAGAATTGGAGGATTCTATAAACGCAGGGACGAGAAAAACACAGGAATAGGATAGGAATGCATGTGCAAAATAGAGCATTTGGAAACATAGGATTTCAGTCAACCTGGGTGTTTGGTTCACATGAATTGGAATAACACAGGAATGGAGAAACATGGTCAAATTAAAGTTAAACCACGTGAAAATGAAAAAATAATAATCTTATTATGCCAGTAATGCAATTAGTTTTGTTCTTCATGCATATTAATTTGAAAAGGACGTCCAAGTGAATAAAATTCCTACGTTTTTTCTTTGAAAGAGACACCAAAGGAAAAAGAGCCTCCAGTTTTGCTTTGCTCCACTCCTTCTAACAGATTTGCACGAATAGTAGTTCCATAGCGAAGGATCCCTGAGGGATCGACATGAATGCAGAGGAACAAAGTGATGTGACGAGTGTACAACCTCTTTGACATAGCCTTGTGGACCTTAGCATCATTGGGTTGGACATGGAGGATGGTGATGATGCTGGTGTGACTGTCGGAGGCGGGGAAGAAGATCCCAGGCCTCTGGAAATGGCGCCGAGGGTACTGCTCCGCTGTGATGGACGGTTCCGTTGTTGGAGCAGCTCCGATGAGGTGTACGGCGACGAGGCTGAAGTAGGACAAGACAGACAACGTTAATCTGAAGTGGGACCCTAATATCATCTACAATAGATGATGTAAAACACATCACCAAAAAGTGCTAGATGTAAAACGCATCAGCCGCGCCACAACCACTCTGATAGATGCTGTAAATACTGTTCACTCTGAACTTAGCTGAAGAAAATGAACTTTACAGTCGAAACTGAATTTTACTATCGAAACTGATTGAACTAGTAGCAGAGCATTGCAATAGATGTTTAGGGCGTTCGAGCACTAGTAGCAGAGAAGCAGTGATATAAATCAGCAGACGCTTGAGCTGGGAACGCACTAGCAGAGAGCAAGTCGTGCAGTAGCACCGCGAGTGAGTGCTAAAGCAGCAACTCCTGTAGCTGCCGGAGGTCGTGCAACAGCACCACCAGCAGCGCAAGCGAGAGCAAGAGCAGAGCAGCAGCACGAATGAAAGCAAGAGCAGTGCAACAGCGCGAACGACAACAAGAACAGAGCCACAGCGCGAGCGAGAGCCGGAGCAGCTGCAGCTAGCGCCGTTGTGGAAGTTGCCGCCAAGGAAGCAACAACATGGGGGAGAGACGCCGTGGATGATGTGGCCGGCAACGGCGCCATCGATGGAGACCCGCCATGTCTGCTCAGTATCGAGCACCGGCAGCCCCGTGCGATCGAATAAAAGATAAAATGTAGCGGTGAGTGCAGAACCTCCTTGGTGGCGACGAGTTAGCCTCGCCTTTATCGGAGGAATTGGTGAGGGTGCTGCGGTTCTGGTGGGGCAGGTCAAGATGGCGCTATGGGGATTGAGGTGGCGCGATAGACGAGGCGAACGTCGGGGCAGCTCCTTGGAGCTGGAGGACTGGGCGGCTGATCCGGCGGGATGACGAGATCGACAACGGATCCTCATCTGGTGCGGTGGATGAGGGATGACGAGCTGTTGTAGTGGACGACGTAGTCGGGGAAGAGTCTCCGGCTGGGCGGCGGTCGGGAGGCCGACAGAGGAGCGTGGGGTTTCGCAGGTTTTTGCGGCCTCGGTGTACGAATGGGGGGGGGAGGTGGGCGAAGGGGGAGGGGGAGCCAAGCTTAGGGACGCGCTTGTCCGAAATGTAGTGTAAGTTACCAGCGTAGCCCCATCGGTTTTGACACCGCGACGTGGAGCTTCATTTTTGGTTGAGGGGTAGAAGGGGATTTCACGTGTCTGGGCCGCGGGACCGATTTCAGATGAGGAGGGAGTTCTCGAGCGCATCGAAATTTCGGGATAACAAGGCATGGCAAGGGTCGAAGAGGCGGGAGTTTCAAAGCAGGTGAGACAAAAGATACTCGAGCTTGAAAATTTCAGGATAACAAGGTGCAGATTCCTTGTTCGGCAGAACAAACTTAACGTGTAAAAAAACAATTCATACAAGACACGAGAGAGTCATGTCCCCTTTTACTATATTGCTATAGATGCCATTGAAAAAACTACAAGAAAAATGTAAGAAAAATGGGAGATCAAGATTACCCTGCACAGTACCAAATCGATTCGCACTTACCTCAACAATAACAAAAAACAAATCAATTGCCACCAAAAGAAAGAGTAATGTCCCTTTTTATATGATTACAAATGCCAGGATTTCGAATTTCAATTTTTGAATCCACGTTATGTTGAATTCGAATATATCGTTAGGTGACCTTGCGGTTTAAAATTGATGTAGTCGTACATTTTGATCTTCCATCATATATGAACATTTTACTCCACCATGTGAACATATATATTGTCGTCTACCATATGGACTAAATTTGAATCAATTTTCCTTATTTGAATACGATTGTTGTCAAGTTATACAATAATTTAAATATTATCTTGATAACAAAAAACATGCATATAGCAGTAATCATATTTCACTATGAACTACATGTACCATATGCTCTCCAATTCAAATATTTGTATCCATTTTATGTTGAATTCAAATCATAGTACATTAGTGGTCTAGGTAGCGAGATGTTCAGGATAATCTAAACCCTGCTTTCATATGTATAATTTTTGGCTGAATTGGGACAATTTTTGGTATAAGCTTCTTGCAAAACCGGAGATTCTCTCAACAAGCCTCGTGGTTCCGAGAGGGAACGTGTCACCTTTGTGTGCGAAACGATATACGCTGCCTCCCCCCTGATTTTATTTACAGAGGCAACATAGAACTATATGAGTGCCCTGTTAAATTTTGGAGTTATTTCGGGTTCGTTTGGCCTTTTTATACATTAATTGAGTTTCTGGACTTTTAATGTGCATAATCTAAATAGAACTGCATGCACATGCTCTGGTGCACCAAAGTTGGTTGAAAAATCACATGTGTGTCCTGGGTTGAATTTCTAGGTCCCATGGAATAAATGAGAATGAAATTCAAACATCTGGGCGTCGTGACTCGACCGAGAACATCAAGAAACTTAGATTTTAAATTCATGTAAATCCAAAACTCGCCTGGAAATCATGAAACTTGGCATGGTGTCATGTCATGGCACTAACATGTTGTGGTAAAAAATTGGGCCGATTTGAAAGCTCGTGGTTCTAAGAGGGAACGTGCCACCTTTGAGTGTGAAACGATATACGCTGCCCCCCTTGAGTTTCTTAACAAAGGAAACATAGAACTACATGAGTGCCCTGTTAAAATTTGGAATAATTGCGGGTTCATTTGTCGTTTTTTATACATTAATTGAGTTTCTGGTCATTTAATGTGCATAAGTCAAATTTGAAATACAAGCACATGCTCTCGTGCACCAAAGTTGGTTGAAAAATCACATTTGTGTCCTTGGGTGAATTTCTAGGTCCCATGCAAGAAATGAGAATAAAATTCAAACATCTGGGCATCGTGGCTCGGCCGAGAACATTGAGAAACTTGGTTTTAAAATTCTTGTAAATCCAAAACACGTCTGAAAATCATGAAACTTGGCATGGGTGTCATGTCATGGTACTACCATGCAGTGGTAAAAAATTGGCCGAATAGGAATAGATTTTGGTATAAGCTTCTTGCAAACCGAAGCTTCTCTCAAGAAGGCTTGTGGTTCTGAGAGGGAACGTGCCACCTTTGAGTGCGAAACGATATACGCTGTCCCCTTGAGTTTATTTACGAAGGCAACATAAGACTACATGAGTGCCCTATTAAATTTTGGAATTATTCCGGCTTCCTTTGGCCTTATTTACACATTAATTGAGTTTTTGGTCATTTAATGTGCATAATTCAAATTTGAAATACAAGCACATGCTCCCATGTACCAAAGTTGGTTGAAAAATCACATTTGTGTCCTCGGGTGAATTTCTAGGTCCCATGCAAAAAATGAGAATAAAATTCAAACATCTGGGCATCGTGGCTCGGTCGAGAACATTGAGAAACTTGGTTTTAAAATCATGAAACTTGGCATGGTGTCATGTCATGGTAGTACGATGTCGTGGTAAAAAAAATTGGCCGAATAGGAACAAATTTTGGTATAAGCTTCTTGCAAATCGGAGCTTCTCTCAAGAATGCTCGTGGTTCTGGGAGGAAACGTGTCACCTTTGTGTGCATAATTCAAATTTGAAATACAAACACATGTTCCAGTGCACCAAAGTTGGTTGAAAAATCACATGTGTGTCCTCGGGTAAATTTCTAGGTTCCATGCAAGAAATGGGAATGAAATTCAAAAATCTGGGCGTCATGGCTGGGCTGGAAACATTGAGAAACTTAGTTTTTTAATTCCTGTAAATCCAAAACACGCATGAAAATAATGAAACTTGGCTTGGTTCCATGACATGGCACCAACATGTTGTGGTAATTTTGCAGTCCGATTTGCGAAGGCGCACACATTAACAATCAAAAAGTCATTTTGGAACAAGTGCTGTCACGTTACAATCGGAAACACAAGTATTGTTGAAACCGTGGGTGTTCTATTTACTACCATTTATGTGCCGCCATGCGTCCCCATTTTTATTAGCTAGGAGGCGCCGTGCATGGTAGCTATTTGAGTACGAGAGGTGTGCGATCAGACCCTGCGCGTGCTTATCGGGACGAGAGCCCTTTGACCTCCATCTACCATCCACCTCTCTCCCAAGGTCTCCATTAATGGCACCCGAGCCTCTGTTTAATGGCGTGGCTATGTCTCACTCGACTGAGATTTAAGAGAGAAAAAATAAAATCTGAAAGCACGGATCTTGATGTAAGATCTGATGGACCTATATGGCATCTACTTTGACTTATAGCAAGACTAATGAATATATAAGGACGATACATTGTCTTACATAATTAGAAAGATAATTAAAAAAGCCACATGCGGCTACGCCCGAAATGCACAAGGGCAAAAGAAGAAGGAAGACAAGGATCTAGCTCGCTGATCTCTACTTTCTTGATGTGTTGCTGCAGGCCGCGGGAACTAGTCTCCACGGCGAGCGGCGATGAGGTCTTTCGTGTCCTCAAGACGCTGCTTGAGAACATGTACGGATTCATCCACCAGCCTTTGGCGCTCGTTGCAGAGCATGTCATTCTCGTCCATAAGTTTCTTGACGAGGACGCTGGTCCTCTTCAACAAGGCACTGGTCTCCTCCTACTGGTCTGCACTTCAGACGATCTTCGCCCTCAGCAGGTCGCGCTCGGCCCGGAGCCTCTCATTGCCCTCCCTTAGTTGCCGGATGATGCCGGTAGCCTATTCAAACGAGGCTTTCAAGTCGTCCTGCAACCTTGCCCAGCCGGAGATTTGATTCATCTGGCTATGGACGATCGCATGCATGCGCCTGTAACAATCGTCGCCTGCCCGCGAGAAATTTTTCCAGGCCGCTGCGGTGCGCGGGACATCTTTGCTGCTTCTGCGGCGCGGCCAGACCAGTCTGCTGCATCCACGGTGCGGCGGGACCTCCGTGCTGCTTCAGCAGTGCGGCGGGACCTATGTGCCGCTACTTCCGCGCGGCGGGACATGTCGACTGCTTTCGCAGCAAGGCGGGACATCTCTCGTGCTTCCGCTTCCATGCTCGCCTCTCCCTAGTGGCAATCTCTCAACCCAGAACTCACGCTGGCCATGGCAGACGCAAGGGAAGGATGCTGAATGACTTGTTTGTTTTTGTGGATGAGGAGTTGAGGAGGAATGTGCAGTCATCTTGGCATACTAGTATTTATAACCGAGTACTAATACGCTCCTAAATGGGAAACTGTTTAGGTTGTGATCAGTGTGAACAGGTTTGCAGTTCAATATAGCATGGTACTAATACGCTCCTAAGTGGGAAACTGTTTAGGTTGTGATCGGTGTGAACAGGTTTGCAATTCAATATAGCATGGAGTAATTTGGAATGTGATGAGACGCAAGCTCAAAATTTATTGACGGTTCTAGTTTCGAAGTGCGGCACAATTCCTGGATGGCGTTATGTGGGCGCGTGTTCTCGGCCATGGTGTAGCATATGCCATGGTACTCCCTCGTTTCCGGTTTATAGGGCTTATCTCAAAATTTTAGTTTTTCCATTTTATAAGGCTCAATTTGGTTGTTCCCCATAACAAGTTCAGATTTCAAGGTGCATTAAATCATTGCATGCAAGTATTAAGAGAAAATTGACCAATGCATGTACTTTATGCATGCATTCACTGCAATTAATGCATTGGTAAACATAATTTTTTTTTGAGGAAACAAGAGCATTAATTGGATGCTTTTGCAAACTACAAAAAGAATTCCACCACTCACCATCTACCTTGGTTGGTGAGATTTTTGAATTGAGCCCTATAAACCGGAAAGGAGGGAGTAGTTCTTTTTCTACTGCTGTGTACGTGCAATAACTTGCACCGTCATATACATATATTTCAGTTAA
Organism: Triticum aestivum; assembly: GCF_018294505.1. Classification (NCBI taxonomy): domain Eukaryota; kingdom Viridiplantae; phylum Streptophyta; class Magnoliopsida; order Poales; family Poaceae; genus Triticum; species Triticum aestivum. Next base: position 124,250,866 of record NC_057795.1, on the reverse strand, counting down.
TGGGGCATTCGACAGGAATAGCCGCATGGCGAGCTATAGGCTAGTCTTTTTTCAGACGCATTAAACCTATCTCTCGGGGCTTCTCGCATGCACCATCGTGCCACCCACAAAAACTTGTCCTCTGAGTTTAATACGTTATACAGGAAGAGAAGAGGTGCACGCACGCACTCGTCCTCTCACACACGCGTCTGTTTTTTCTCAAAAAGGAGGATGATGACCCCCGGCCTCTGCATATGGGAGTCATACACGCATTTGTAGCTACGAATTGTAGTGTTCTCAACCATCCGATTGGCTCTATCATGGATGTACCTATATACTAAAACATGTCTAGATACATCTATGTTTTGACAAATGGAAGGCATGTATTGTGGAACGGAGGGAGTGCTCGTCATCAAAATGGATAAAAAGGGACATATCTAGAACTAAAATACGTCTACATAGATCTCCTTTTATCCATTTTGATGACAAGTAGTACTTCTTACCCAAAGGAACTTTATATCCAACAGACACAAAATATCCGTTCGACTGTTGCAAATTACTGATCTGATGTTGAAGTAATTGCAGCATCGCCACCAAAACACCATTTCTTAAGCTAAAGTAGATCGAGGTAATCCCTATATTAGCATATTACTAAGATAAACAGAAGGCACTGTAGAAACATTTAGGACGTGAGCTTGTCAATCTGAATGAGGAGGGACACCAGCTTAGCCCTGGCCAGCAGCTTAGGTGGAACTGTGAAGAAGGTCAGCTCCTGCGCGTCGACGTCGCTGGGATGCTTGCTGCTTGTCACCTCCATTTCCACCTTGACGGCGTCGGTCGTGCCTTTGGGCTCCCCCGACGGGCCGTTCGCCCATAGTTTGGCCATGTAGTGCGGCAGTGGGGACGCCCCCGCTCTGATGCAGGCGACCTACACAGCGATAGGCGCACCGATGTCGAGCACGCCGCCGACCAAGAAAAAGGCGTGGCCGTCCTCCTCCGCGAATATCAAGAGCCGTGGCTCCGACAGTGGCACTTGCAGCTGGAGCACCTTGCCGTACTGGATCCTGTGCATGGGCATGGGATGCACGGTGCTGATGTGGTGGTAGAGCACCGGCGGCGGGCCTTCGTAGCCACAAACGGGCATGGGGCATTTGCAGGGCACGAGCGGACACACGCTCTGGTGATCAGTGAGCTTGTGGTAAGTGACATAGAGCCCACAGCCTTCATGCGGGCACTGCACCCTCACCGACGAAAGGACGGCACCCACCGCCGTGTTCCACACATCGAAGCCACCGCCACGCTCGCACTTCTGGCACTGCCGCTAGTCCCCGGGGCGCTCGACGCGGCAGTCCACGCAGGCCAGGTGCCCTCCCCTGCACTGCAGAAATCAATCGAACATCACATCAATCAAGAAACTTGCACCTTGCTCAATCAGCCGAATGAACGGGGTGTATTCGAACCTCATACACTGGAGGCGTCAAGGGGCGGAGGCACAAGGGGCAGTGGAGCACGGTTAGGTCCATCGAGACCTTAGAGAGCTCCATCCTCGGGTCCTGTTCGGTCTACATGATCTCGCCCTCCTCGTGCACAACCATCTCTCGCTTGGGCCGGGGCATTACAAAGCTTTACCGTCACATATTTTATACTACTTCAAGGTGCATCAAATCAACACATGCAAGTATCAAAAGGAGAGTCACGACATGCATGCATGCGTTGTAATTAATGTATTAGTAAACGCAAATTATTGAAATATATCGAGTGCAGTGCTTTGATGTGTCGCATCAACTCGTACATCAGCGAGAAGTTTGATTATCCTCTCCCGCGTGGACTTAACTGCACCTGCCTTTGGCTATATGACAGGTTGGACCACCTGTCATACACGCAAAGGCAGGAGCATCCCTCCCTCGCCCACGAGCGTGGTGGCTAGCAAGACTAGGAGAAGCTTTCGCTACGCGCTCTCCCTCCCGCACGCGATGGACATGTAGCAGTTCAATCGGTGTCAAATGGCCAGAAGCATACTATAGTACTCCTCCAGTGCAGTAGTACTCCATCATTGTTCGACTTCTCGAAGAGGCGAAGAGCCAAGCACAGCCCGGACGCTCGTGTGGCAGTTTCATGTGTAGGGTAGTCTAGGATAGCGTGTACCGTGCCTGTAAGCTTAAAATCATTGGGGTCGGCTCCATGCTATGTGGCCGTCTCGAAGTTTTTTTTAAAACAATAGTCTTCTATCCCTACCTGTCACCCTGGTGATTGTAGTTTGCACGCTCATCTGGTCATGACAGGAATATATATTTTAAGTTGTGGTGGGTAAATGTTAGCGGTTGCAACAAATATATTGTACACTGCGGGTCTTTCAGCCAAGTTTAGAGGCAAGCATGTGGGGCCAGTGCTATGATGTGTCATGTCAACTCGTACAACGAGGAGAAGCTTGATTTTACTACTACTCACCTTCTCCCTCGCCCATGCGCGCGGTTGCTCGCAAACAAGGACAGGCTTTTGCTTAGTAGTACTTCTACAACAAGCTATCCCTCCCGCTCGCGGTGGACGGACATGCAGCAGTGGATTCGATAATGTAGAAGCAGTAGTAGTAACATCATTGTTTGTCTTCTTGAAGAGGCGAAGAGCCAAGCGCAACCCGAACGTGGCTGTTGTGAACATTGGAGCACGCATATAGCCAGGCTATTGCATGAGACAAAATTGCTATGTGAGCCCACTATTGTACTAGTACGTACAACTACTTGCTAGTATAGCCCTGTAAACCAGAAAGGTGTATTTGCCCTTCTAGAGATTTCAACAAGTGACTAGACTACACCGAGACGGAGTACATATGGAGCAAAATGAGTGAATCTACATCGTAAATAAATACGTAGTTCTATCGTTTTCCTCTCCGAAGTGCACAATATTGAGTATACTGACTAGTCTCTTTTTGACATGCATTTACGTTTTTTTGACACAGTACAGACTCAAGCGCTCATATACACGCGCATACACTCACCCCTATGAGCGCACACACGCACGACACTATCATCTTGAAATTTACAGTCACCATAGGCACCTCGTTGTCGACGGGAACGTTTGCTGACTCCTGACACATGATAGACGCGAGTGGCAGTCGCCTCCGTAGGTGCTTGAATGCCAAGGAGGGAGAGGGTAGCGGTTCCCAAGACGTTGAACGGTCAATGATGCATCCTCAATTACATGCAGAGGGAATTAATTGGAGAAGCAGAATAGAGCCAGCACGATGTGAATGCAACAGAGTTTGGACTTGTTGGAAATATGCCCTAGAGGCAATAATAAAAGGATTGTTATTATATTTCTTTGTTCATGATAGTTGTCTTTTATTCATGCTATAATTGTATTATCCGGAAATCGTAATACACGTGTGAATACTTAAACCACAACATGTCCCTAGTGAGCCTCTAGTTGACTAGCTCATTGATCAACAGATAGTCATGGTTTCTTGACTATGGACATTGGATGTCGTTGATAACGGGATCACATCATTAGGAGAATGATGTGATGGACAAGACCCAATCCTAAGCATAGCACAAGATTGTGTAGTTCGTTTTGCTAAAGCTTTTCCAATGTCAACTATCTCTTCCTTAGACCATGAGATCGTGTAACTCTTGGATACCGTAGGAGTGCTTTGGGTGTACCAAACGTCACAACGTAACTGGGTGACTATAAAGGTGCACTACAGGTATCTCCGAAAGTGTCTGTTGGGTTGACACGGATCGAGACTGGGATTTGTCACTCCGTATTACGGAGAGGTATCACTGGGCTCACTCGGTAGTGCATCATCATAATGAGCTCAAAGTGACCAAGTGTCTGGTCATGAGATCATGCATTACGGTACGAGTAAAGTGACTTGCCGGCAACGAGATTGAACGAGGTATTGGGATACCGACAATCGAATCTCGGGCAAGTAACATACCGTCTGACAAAGGGAATAGTATACGGGGTTGCTTGAATCCTCGACATCGTGGTTCATCCGATGAGATCATCGAGGAGTATGTGGGAGCCAACATGGGTATCCAGATCCTGCTGTTGGTTATTGACCGGAGAGCCGTCTCGGTCATGTCTACATGTCTCCCGAACCCGTAGGGTCTACACACTTAAGATTCGGTGACGCTAGGGTTGTATGAATATGAGTATGCAGCAAACCGAATGTTGTTCGGAGTCCCGGATGAGATCCTGGATGTCACGAGGAGTTTCGGAATGGTCCGGAGGTAAAGAATTATATATAGGAAGTGCTGTTTCGGCCATCGGGAAAGTTTCGGTGTCACCCGGTATTGTATCGGGACCACCGGAAGGGTCCCGGGGGTCCACCGGGTGGGGCCACCTATCCCGGAGTGCCCCGTGGGCTGAAGTGGGAGGGGAACCAGCCCCTAGTGGGCTGGTGTGCCCCCCTTGGGCCCCTCCTGCGCCTAGGGTTGGAAACCCTAGGGTGGGGGGGGGGCACCACATGCCTTGGGGGGCACTCCACCCCCCTGGCCGCCGCCCCCCTTTGGAGATTGGATCTCTAAGGGCTGGCGCCCCCCTAGGGGCCTTTATAAAGGAGGGGGGAGGGAGGGCAGCCGCACCCCTGAGTCTTGGCGCCTCCCTCCCCCTGCTACACCTCTTCCTCCTCCCGCAGTTGCTTGGCGAAGCCCTGCCGGAGCCCTGCTGCATCCACCACCACGCCGTCGTGCTACTGGATCTTCATCAACCTCTCCTTTCCCCTTGCTGGATCAAGACGGAGGAGACGTCACACTGACCGTACGTGTGTTGAACGCGGAGGTGCCGTCCGTTCGGCGCTAGGATCTCCGGTGATAGGATCACGACGAGAACGACTACCTCAACCCCGTTCTCTTGAACGCTTCCGCACGTGATCTACAAGGAGTATGTAGATGCATCTCTCTCCTATCACTCATTGCTTAGATGAACTCATAGATGGATCTTGGTGAAACCATAGGAATTTTTTTTATTTTCTGCAACGTTCCCCAACAGTGGCATCATGAGCTAGGTCTATGCGTAGTTCGCTATTGCACGAGTAGAACACAAATCTGTTGTGGGCGTAGATCTTGTCAACTTGCTTGCCACTACTAGTCTTTTCTTGCTTCAGCGGTATTGTGGGATGAAGCGGCCCGGACCGACCTTACACGTACGCTTACGTGAGACAAGTTCCACCGACTGACATGCACTAGTTGCATAAGGTGGCTAGCGGGTGTCTGTCTCTCCTACTTTAGTTGGAGCGGATTCGATGAAAAGGGTCCTTATGAAGGGTAAATAGAAGTTGACAAAATCACGTTGTGGTTATTCGTAGGTAAGAAAACGTTCTTGCTAGAACCCAATTGCAGCCACGTAAAAGATGCAACAACAATTAGAGGACGTCTAACTTGTTTTTGCAGCAATTGTCATGTGATGTGATATGGCCAGAAGTTGTGATGAATGATGAATGATATATTGTGATGTATGAGATCATGTTCTTGTAATAGGAATCACGACTTGCATGTTGATGAGTATGACAACCGGCAGGAGCCATAGGAGTTGTCTTAATTATTGTATGACCTGCATGTCAATGATTTAACGCCATGTAATTACTTTACTTTATTGCTAAACCATTAGCTATAGTAGTAGAAGTAATAGTTGGCGAGCAACTTCATGGACGCACGATGATGGAGATCATGATGATGGAGATCATGGTGTCATGCCGGTGACGAAGATGATCATGGAGCTCCGAAGATGGAGATGGAAGGAGCTATACGATATTGGCCATATCATGTCACTACTTTATATAATTGCATGTGATGTTTATTATGTTGTATGCATCTTGTTTACTTAGAACGGCGGTAGTAAATAAGATGATCCCTTATAATAATTTCAAGAAAGTGTTCCCCCTAACTGTGCACCGTTGCTAAAGTTCATCGTTTCGAAGCACCACGTGATGATTGGGTGTGATAGATCCTTACGTTCACATACAACGGGTGTAAGACAATTTTACACATGCGAAACACTTAGGGTTAACTTGACGAGCCTAGCATGTACAGACATGGCCTGGGAACACAAGAGACTGAAAGGTCGAACATGAGTCGTATGGGAGATATGATCAACATGGAGATGTTCACCGATGATGACTAGTCCGTCTCACGTGATGATCGGACACGACCTAGTCGACTCGGATCGTGTAACACTTAGATGACTAGAGGGATGTCAATCTAAGTGGGAGTTCATTAAATAATTTGATTAGATGAACTTAATTATCATGAACTTAGTCTAAAATCTTTGCAAAATATGTCTTGTAGATCAAATGGCCAACGCTCATGTCAACATGAACTTCAACGCGTTCCTAGAGAAAACCAAGCTGAAAGATGATGGCAGCAACTATACAGACTGGGTCCGGAACCTGAGGATCATCCTCATAGCTGCCAAGAAAGCATATGTCCTAGAAGGACCGCTCGGTGAAGCACCCATCCCAGAGAACCAAGACATTATGAACGCTTGGCAGTCATGTCCTGATGATTACTCCCTCGTTCAGTGCGGCATGCTTTACAGCTTAGAATTGGGGCTCCAAAAGCGTTTTGAGCAACACGGAGCATATGAGATGTTCGAGGAGTTGAAAATGGTTTTCCAAGCTCATGCCTGGGTCGAAAGATTTGAAGTCTCCGACAAGTTCTATAGTTGTAAGATGGAGGAAAATAGTTCTGTCAGTGAGCACATACTCAAAATGTCTGGGTTGCACAACCACCTGTCCCAGCTGGACATTAACCTCCCGGACGAGGCGGTCATTGACAGAATCCTTCAGTCGCTCCCACCGAGCTACAAGAGCTTTGTGATGAACTACAATATGCAGGGGATGGTAAAGGCCATTCCTGAAGTATTTTCAATGCTGAAGTCAGCAGAGGTTGAAATCAAGAAAGAACATCAAGTGTTGATGGTCAATAAGACCACTAAGATCAAGAAGGGCAAGGGTAAGAAGAACTTCAAGAAGGATGGCAAAGATGTTGCCACGCCCGGTAAGCCAGTTGCCGGGAAGAAGTCAAAGAATGGACCCAATCCTGAGACTGAGTGCTTTTATTGCAAAGGGAAGGGTCACTGGAAGCAGAACTGCCCCAAATACTTAGCGGACAAGAAGGCCGGCAACACTAAAGGTATATGTGATATAGATATAATTGATGTGTACCTTACCAGTACTCGTAGTAACTCCTGGGTATTTGATACCGGTGCCGTTGCTCATATTTGTAACTCAGAGCAGGAGCTGCGGAATAAGCGGAGACTGGCGAAGGACGAGGTGACGATGCGCGTCGGGAATGGTTCCAAGGTCGATGTGATCGCCGTCGGCACGCTACCTCTACATTTACCCACGAGATTAGTTATTAACCTCAATAATTGTTATTTAGTGCCAAGTTTGAGCACGAACATTGTATCTAGATCTCGTTTAATACGAGATGGCTACTCATTTAAATCCGAGAATAATGGTTGTTCTATTTATATGAGAGATATGTTTTATGGTCATGCCCCGATGGTCAATGGTTTATTCTTAATGAATCTCGAACGTAATGTTACACATATTCATAGTGTGAATACCAAAAGATGTAAAGTTGATAACGATAGTCCCACATACTTGTGGCACTGCCGCCTTGGTCACATTGGTGTCAAGCGCATGAAGAAGCTCCATGCTGATGGAGTTTTAGAGTCTCTCGATTCTGAATCATTCGACACATGCGAACCATGCCTCATGGGCAAAATGACCAAGACTCCGTTCTCCGGAACTATGGAGCGAGCAACCAACTTATTGGAAATCATACATACTGATGTGTGTGGTCCAATGAGCATTGAGGCTCGCGGAGGATATCGTTATGTTCTCACTCTCACTGATGACTTAAGTAGATATGGATATGTCTACCTGATGAAACACAAGTCTGAGACCTTTGAAAAGTTCAAGGAATTTCAGAATGAAGTAGAGAATCAACGTGACCGAAAGATAAAATTCTTACGATCAGATCATGGAGGAGAATATTTAAGTCATGAGTTTGGTACACACTTAAGAAAATGTGGAATCATTTCACAACTCACACCGCCTGGAACACCTCAGCGTAACGGTGTGTCCGAACATCGTAATCGCACTCTATTGGATATGGTGCGATCTATGATGTCTCTTACCGATTTACCGCTATCATTTTGGGGATACGCTCTAGAGACAGCTACATTCACTTTAAATAGGGCACCGTCTAAATCCATTGAGATGACACCATATGAATTATGGTTTGGGAAGAAACCTAAGCTGTCATTTCTAAAAGTTTGGGGATGCGATGTTTATGTCAAGAAACTTCAACCTGAAAAGCTCGAACCCAAGTCAGAAAAATGTGTCTTCATAGGATACCCCAAGGAAACCATTGGGTATACCTTCTACCTTAGATCCGAAGGCAAGATCTTTGTTGCCAAGAACGGATCCTTTCTGGAAAAAGAGTTTCTCTCGAAAGGAGTAAGTGGGAGGAAAGTAGAACTCGATGAAGTACTACCTCTTGAACCGGAAAGTAGTGCAGCTCAAGAAAAATGTTCCTGTGATGCCTACACCGACTGGAGAGGAAATTAATGATGATGATCATGGTATTTCAGATCAAGTTGCTACTAAACTTTGTAGGTCCACAAGGACACGTTCCACACCAGAGTGGTATGGCAACCCTGTCCTGGAAATCATGTTGTTAGACAACGGTGAACCTTCGAACTATGAAGAAGCGATGGCGGGCCCAGATTCCAACAAATGGCTAGAAACAATGCAGTCCGAGATAGAATCCATGTATGAAAACAAAGTATGGACTTTGACTGACTTGCCCGATGATCGGCGAGCGATAGAAAACAAATGGATCTTTAAGAAGAAGACGGGCGCGGATGGTAATGTCACCATCTATAAAGCTAGACTTGTCGCTAAGGGTTATCGGCAAGTTCAAGGAGTTGACTACGATGAGACTTTCTCTCCCGTAGCGAAGCTTAAGTCCGTCCGAATCATGTTAGCAATTGCCGCATACTATGATTATGAGATATGGCAGATGGACATCAAAACGGCATTCCTTAACGGTTATCTTAAGGAAGAGCTGTATATGATGCAGCCGGAAGGTTTTGTCGATCCTAAGAATGCTAACAAAGTATGCAAGCTCCAGCGATCCATTTATGGGCTGGTGCAAGCGTCTCGGAGTTGGAACATTCACTTTGATGAGATGATCAAAGCGTTTGGGTTTATGCAGACTTATGGAGAAGCCTGCGTTTACAGGAAAGTGAGTGGGAGCTCTGTAGCATTTCTCATATTATATGTAGATGACATACTTTTGATGGGAAATGATATAGAATTCTTGGACAGCATTAAGGCCTACTTGAATAAGTGTTTTTCAATGAAGGACCTTGGAGAAGTTGCTTACATATTAGGCATCAAGATCTATAGGGATAGATCGAGACGCCTCATAGGTCTTTCACAAAGCACATACCTTGATAAGATTTTGAAGAAGTTCAAAATGGATCAGTCCAAGAAAGGGTTCTTGCCTGTATTGCAAGGTGTGAGATTGAGATCGGCTCAATGCCCGACCACGGCAGAAGATAAAGAAGAGATGGGTGTCATCCCCTATGCCTCAGCCATAGGATCTATTATGTATCCCATGCTGTGTACCAGACCAGATGTAAACCTTGCTGTAAGTTTGGTAGGAAGGTACCAAAGTAATCCCGGCAAGGAACACTGGATAGCGGTCAATAATATCCTGAAGTACCTGAAAAGGACAAAGGACATGTTTCTCATTTATGGAGGTGACGAAGATCTCATCGTAAAGGGTTACGTCAATGCTAGCTTCGACATAGATCTGGATGACTCTAAGTCACAAACCAGATACATGTATATGTTGAATGGTGGAGTAGTAAGCTGGTGCAGTTGCAAGCATTGCGTCGTGGCGGGATCTACATGTGAAGCAGAGTACATGGCAGCCTCAGAGGCAGCACATGAAGCAATATGGATGAAGGAGTTCATCACCGACCTAGGAGTCATACCTAATGCGTCGGGGCCAATCACTCTCTTATGTGACAACACTGGAGCTATTGCCCTTGCCAAGGAGCCTAGGTTTCACAAGAAGACCAGGCACATCAAGCGTCGTTTCAACTCCATCCGTGAAAATGTTCAAGATGGAGACATAGATATTTGCAAAGTACATACGGATCTGAATGTCGCAGATCCGTTGACTAAACCTCTTCTGCGAGCAAAACATGATCAACACCAGAACTCTATGGGTGTTCAATTCATCACAATGTAACTAGATTATTGACTCTAGTGCAAGTGGGAGACTATTGGAAATATGCCCTAGAGGCAATAATAAAAGGATTATTATTATATTTCTTTGTTCATGATAGTTGTCTTTTATTCATGCTATAATTGTATTATCCGTAAATCGTAGTACACGTGTGAATACTTAAACGACAACATGTTCCTAGTGAGCCTCTAGTTGACTAGCTCGTTGATCAACAGATAGTCATGGTTTCCTGACTATGGACATTGGATGTCGTTGATAACGGGATCACATCATTAGGAGAATGATGTGATGGACAAGACCCAATCCTAAGCATAGCACAAGATCGTGTAGTTCGTTTTGCTAGAGCTTTTACAATGTCAAGTATCTCTTCCTTAGACCATGAGATCGTGTAACTCCTAGATACCATAGGAGTGCTTTGGGTGTACCAAACGTCACAACGTAACTGGGTGACTATAAAGGTGCACTACAGGTATCTTCGAAAGTGTTTGTTGGGTTGACACGGATCGAGACTGGGATTTGTCACTCCGTATTACGAAGAGGTTTCACTGGGCCCACTCGGTAGTGCAACATCATAATGAGCTCAAAGTGACCAAGTGTCTGGTCACAAGATCATGCATTACGGTACGAGTAAAGTGATTTGCCGGCAACGAGATTGAACGAGGTATTGGGATACCGACGATCGAATCTCGGGCAAGTAACATACCGTTTGACAAAGGGAATAGTATACGGGGTTGCTTGAATCCTCGACATCGTGGTTCATCTGATGAGATCATCGAGGAGTATGTGGGAGCCAATATGGGTATCCAGATCCCGCTGTTGGTTATTGACCGGAGAGCCGTCTCGGTCATGTCTACATGTCTCCCGAACCCGTAGGGTCTACACACTTAAGGTTCGGTGACGCTAGGGTTGTATGAATATGAGTATGCAGCAAACCGAATGTTGTTCAGAGTCCCATATGAGATCCCGGACGTCACGAGGAGTTCCGGAATGGTCCGGAGGTAAAGAATTATATATAGGAAGTGCTGTTTCGGCCATCGGGAAAGCTTCGGGGTCACCCGGTATTGTACCGGGACCACCGAAAGGGTCCTGGGGGTCCACCGGGTGGGGCCACCTATCCCGGAGTGCCCCGTGGGCTGAAGTGGGAGGGGAACCAGCCCCTAGTGGGCTGGTGTGCCCCCCTTGGGCCCCTCCTGCGCCTAGGGTTGGAAACCCTAGGGTGGGGGGGGGGGGCGCACCACATGCCTTGGGGGGCACTCCACCCCCCTGGCCGCCGCCCCCCTTTGGAGATTGGATCTCCAAGGGCCGGCGCCCCCCCAGGGGCCTTTATAAAGGAGGGGGGAGGGAGGGCAGCCGCACCCCTGAGTCTTGGCGCCTCCCTCCCCCTGCTACACCTCTTCCTCCTCCCGCAGTTGCTTGGCGAAGCCCTGCCGGAGCCCTATTGCATCCACCACCACGCCGTCGTGCTACTGGATCTTCATCAACCTCTCCTTTCCCCTTGCTGGATCAAGACGGAGGAGACGGCACGCTGACCGTACGTGTGTTGAACGCGGAGGTGCCGTCCGTTCGGCGCTAGGATCTCCGGTGATAGGATCACGACGAGAACGACTACCTCAACCCCGTTCTCTTGAACGCTTCCGCACGCGATCTACAAGGGGTATGTAGATGCATCTCTCTCCTATCACTCGTTGCTTAGATGAACTCATAGATGGATCTTGGTGAAACCATAGGATTTTTTTTATTTTCTGCAACGTTCCCCAACAGGACTCTCATATAAAGGCGCCCCACCACTCCAATCCATCTACTCCCAAGTCTCTGCGCAACACTGCTCACTCCAATCCAAGACCAAAAGTGACCAGAAGCCACAAGCACCTATGGAGGCGATGGACGCGAGCGGCAGTCGGCTGTGCCAAATCATCCAAGGTGCCGGCCAGCGGCCCCGCACCGTGCAGCGTTTCCAGACGGTACTGGCGACCGCCAGCATCGTAGCCCTCGCCGATGCCGGCTTTGCCTCTCGCATGGACGACATGATGGTCAACTCCATCCGCAAGTTCATCAGCGTCAAGAAGCGCGCGGACAACCTTGTCGTACTGGTCCAGCCCACGCGCCCAGGCTCCTCATTGCCTGCCACCCTCATCAGCCTCCATGGTGACGAACTCTTTCAAGCCCTGGTGGCCCTGCAGGTGCCGGAGGTCGCGACGAAGAATGTGCACCTCGAGGTTGCACTCGCCACACAGTGCCTCGCCATGCAAGAAACCATCGACCTGCACATCCACGTCTACAAGGAAGTTGTCTACATAGGCCACTACAAGGCAAGCGAGGATAGAAAGACGTTGGCCTTGTTCCAGTGGCTAGAATCTTTGGACGCCATTGTTCAGAAGCACATCGACCTGGCCACGAAAGCCGCTGCTACTTAGGCGTCATTCAGTGGGCCGACGCCCTGAGTCGAGGAGGTGGATGTCTTTGATGGATGCATCTCTTCTTCTTGCCTCCTATAACCAGGACTGCGTCGCCTCGTGGCCTTAATGTTTTATTAGTATAGTACTCCCTCCATTCCCAAATATAAGTCTTTCTAAGGATTCCAGCAAGTGACTACTACATATGGAGAAAAATGAGTGAATCTACACTCTAAACTATGTCTACATACATCTGTATGCTGTATTCCATTTGAAATAGTATCTAAAAAGGCTTATATTTAGGAACGGAGGGAGTATATGGCATTTTTATTCCAGTCGTAACATTTTCACCGTGAGGTGGGGCCGCAGTAGAGCAAACCCACCCCGCCCACCGGGCGTCGGCCGAGTTTAGATTTAGAAGAGAGAAACGAGGGAGGAGGGCTAGCTGTAGCACGGACGTTGTTGTCAGATTGGACTCGTGTTGATAGAATAGGAGTACTGAGCACTCGTGCCTCTTTTTTTTGAGGGAAAAATTAGTCGTATGTCTAGTACCACTAGTTGGGTGTGTGCGACCTATAGCTGTCATCACTTTAGGTCTCCTTTTCGAACCACAGCTACGCTTCATAGTACATATTTTTGCACGCATTTATCCTCCTATATGTACCCCTAGGCTATTTCCACATGCTCCCATTCGCCGACATGTGGGACATAGAGCATCTGGGTCGTAGTGCATGCACGACTCGGAGCATATGCCGGGGTACTTTACATTTCAGACCTCACGAATTACATGCAAACCTCCCGCAGAAGATTAAATAAATGAATGTATTACTACATGAAACCGGATTATTTTCGTAGAAACCGGAGCAAGTTCATTAAATTTTGGACATAACACATTTATAAAAAATGACCGGACCTAAACCAGTCTAAGGCCTCTTTGATTTTCCCCAAAAAAGGGCCTCTTTGATTCGCAGGATACTGAAAAAACAGGAATGGGGAAAGTATGATGGCGATGAACCGAGAGGAGGAGAACTCTAACTCAGTTAGAGGTTAGAGTTAGATTCTATCCCTGAACTAACTCTAAACCAAAGAGGTGTATGGATGGCAGGGTTAGATTGACAATAAATTCTCTTTCTCAATCATTTGACTACTTTGGACCCTATTTCCTGCCGGATTTGGTGTGTCCGGCTCTTATGTGGCCTCCCACTCACAATTGACATAAACGAACCATCTTTACAAATCAAGCATGCAAAACATGATAATTTTTACTTTGTCCATACAAATGAGATATCCCACTTAAACATACAAGTCGTCAATCAAGGTTCACAAAAAAGCACTCCATGAAACAAAGCATGAGCTAACTTATCACGGAATTCATTCACGATAGGGAGGGAGCCCGGAGCCCCGCACGCACCGATGGAGGAGCTCGCCATCGTCGCTCTAGAGGAAGGCTCTGTAGAGCCCAAACCCTGGGAACCCCTCTAACGTCGGCCCTTGCGAGTTGAGGTCGACACTGGCATGGGTAGTAGGGCCGCTTGCCGCCGATTGGGAACTCAATCTTTGTGCCTCTAGAAATAATGCAAGCGTGTAACTAAAATACCTAGAAAGGTGAATTGAATCTTTGGGCCTCTAGAAATAATGTAAGCCTGAAACTGAAATACCTAGAAAGGTGAACTGGATCTTTGGGCCTCTAGAAATAATGCAAGCCTGAAACAGAAATACCGAGAAAGGTGAACTGAATCATTGGGCCTCTAGAAAGATTTATTACCTCCTCAAGCAGCATCAAACAATTCCATGCGTGCACCACAAATCTATACCAAGTTTGATCAGGATCTACTTTTCCAAATCAGAATTAGCGCTAGAGCGAGCAAGATCAATGATATGGCTATGAGACACAGAAGGAACGAACAAACTCACCCCTCTCGCGACCTCCCTGGTAGATGCACCGCCGCCGCGCACGACAGAGGGAGAAAAACAACCGGTGAAGAGGGAGCGGGGCGACCTTCGAAGACCGGAGGGAGAGGGCGGCCGGAGTAGGGTGGCGGAGGCCGGAAGGAGAGGGCGGCCGGAGGAGAGAGAGGGTGAGCGGCGCTTGGGCGTGCGGCCCTATGGGGAACAGAGAGGAGTCATGCGAGAGGGGGGAGCGATCTGGTGCAGGCAGGGGATACTTTTTAGTTCTATTTTAGTGGGCCCAAGGATAACTAACCCAATTAGAACCTCTCCATCGGGCTAGTTTTTTTAGCTGGGTTAGAGCAAACTAGCTCAAACTAACCCCTCTTGTTTCGATAATTTGAGGCTATTTCAACCCAAACTAGCTCTAACTCAGGATCCAAACAAAGAGGAGTGTTACTATACATGCTACAGTGTGGACCGTAGCACATTGTTTTTTATGGCCATATCACCATATTGTTTTCTGCTGCTGGTTCACTGGGCTACCGTGGTTCGCACTGCTGGTTCACTGGGATGCCGTGGTTTGCTCTGCTAGTTCACTGGGCTGCCGTGGTTCACACTCCTCTGACCTGAGTAGTAGTAGTACTAGTATATACCGCATCATTCTTTGCTCCTTCTTACTACTCCGACATGTGGGAGAGCCAGCATCCGGGTCGACCTGTCATGCACCAGATTAGAGCGCGGAACGGAAGAGGGGCATCACCCCGGTCGGAGCGCCAGTAATTCATGACTATAGTGAGTGGTCATATCACAAGTCTTTCCAGCAGTAACGCGCCATCAAATCGCACAGCCCGACCTTTCCAGCAGTATGTTTGAGAATCCGCCACTCACTCACCCTCCTCGCCTCTCTGTCAAACCACCTACCTGAAAACTGCTGCGCGTACTGCCCGGGAAAAGCCCCGCCCTCAACTTTTAACTACGCGAAAATAGTTCGAGCTTGTTCGTTCTATATAAATATTGTACTTACTGTATGTTTATTCACCCGTGGGGTTGTTCAATGAATGGAGGGGTGGGGAGCACAAGTGAACAATACTAGTACTAGTAGTAGTAAGTAGGAGTCATACATTAGTCATCTTAAATAGAGAGTTTCTTTTCTTTAATGCCATGTACACAAATTGAAACACTTGTTATGGAGAGAAAAAGATAATCACTCCACTATATATGTACGCAGGGGCCTGAGCGCTTTCTTTACTAGGGTTGCTCTCTTCATTCTCTCATCCTCTCTAGATATAAACAAGACATCGGTAGTGACATTTTCTCTCTGCTCACCGCTGGTCACAGATCCGGCCGGATCCCTTCAGCCGGTGTGTGTAGAGGACTAAAAGGTGCATCATTCACGCAGTCATCGCCGCCGAGGAAGGAAAACCACAGCTGCCGGAGGGGCCCGATCCTCTGCCCGTGCCGTTCTCTCTGACACAACGCCGGCTCGGGAGGTCCTCCGACCCTTCTTCCTCCCTGCCGTATTGTCCACAGATCCGACCTGCCGCCGCCGACATCCCGGCGACCCTCAGGTATAAGTTCTTTGAAAGCGGCCTTGCTCTACTGCCCCAGGTCCCCACGTGTCTGCATGTGCATCTTTTTCTACTCCCATCAGCTCTTCCAAAGCAACCTGAATTTTTAGTATTATTAGAGGTAAAGCTAGTTCATGCATTTGAATCTAGGGCTTTGTTCAAACAACAAAGAAAGGGGGGAAAGTTGTAGCATGAATCTAGGACTTGATTCAAAGAGGAAATAATATGGTGAAAGTAGTAGAGACTGGATACCCAACCGGTCTCTTGGTTGAAAAGGGAAATAATGGGAAAACGCAGTACAAACTGGATAAGGAACAGATCTATTATTGGTTGAAAAAAGGATAGAAAGTGGCGGCTGGTGGACAAGTCAACAGAGTATGTCCAGGATTAGATTTGCTGCCCTCACATAGTAAAAGGTCTCCAGGATTAGAGTTGCTGCCCTCGCATAGTAAAAGGTCTCAGGATTAGATTTGCTTCCCTCACATAGTAAAAGGCCTCCAGGATAAGATTTGCTGCCCTCACATAGTAAAAGGTCTCCAAGATTAGATTTGCTGCCCTCACATAGTACAAGGTCTCCAGGATTAGGTTTGCTGCCCTCACATAGCATGAACAAACTCGGCATCACCACTTTATGCCTCCTCATAGGTAGATTGTGCTGATGCGTCCACTGTCGCATGTCCTTATACCAACCTTTTGCTGTTGTTAATGTAAGGGCGCTTGTAAAATGAAGTGATTACACTGTTACCTTAGGGACATGTCTAACCAGTGTTATTGTTAATCTAATGTCTCCAGTGATAAGATGCAATTAAACTGTGTTACAAATGGCACTCCTGCTGTTTTCCCCAATATGATAAGTAAGTTGCTCCTTTACGCTGCTGAGTGTCCTGGTGTCCCCATGGTCCCATGCCCTTAAACCAACTCTTTAGCTACTATTGATTTACTGTGTTTGGTAAACAAGCAATGCCACCATTAAAGTAATCCCATATTTGAGGAATCTCATTGTTGATCATAATGCTTCTGGTAACATGAAGCATTGCTGACGTTTTAAAATTTCTACTGTCCTTGCGTGATTGCCATGAACATAATTAAGATGCTTCTTTTCATTTTATATATGTTTCGTATATTCTTATTGACCAGCAACTGTTTACTTTCTATATTTTCGTGCAAATAGGGATATCCATTTCACCTTGTTGCTATTGTGACCTTTTGGTGAACTGCACAAAACACTTTTTTTGGAATGAGTGTCTCGTGCAGTTCAACTAAAATGTCACGTGGGCAACATCTCTCAATTTTGGTGGAACTGTTGTCGGTGTCAAAACCGGCGGATCTCGGGTAGGGGGTCCCGAACTGTGTGTCTAAGGCTAATGGTAATAGGAGGCGGGGGACATGATGTTTACCCAGGTTCGGGCCCTCTCGATGGTGGTAATACCCTACTTCCTGCTTAATTGATCTTGATGATATGATTATTACAAGAGTTGATCTACCACCAGATCGTAGAGGCTAAACCCTAGAAGCTAGCCTATGATTATGATTGTTGTTATCTTACAGACTAAACCCTCCAGTTTATATAGACACCGGAGGGGGCTAGGGTTACACAGAGTCGGTTACAGAGAATGAGATCTACATATCCAAATTGCCAAGCTTTCCTTCCACGCAAAGGAGAGTCCCATCCGGACACGGGACGAAGTCTTCAATCTTGTATCTTCACAGTCCAACAGTCCGGCCAAAGTATATAGTACGGCTGTCCGAGGACTCCTTAATCCCGGTCTCCCTCAACTGCACAAAATGGTGATTGGAGTTTCCAAAATCTCCGTCAAGTTCTGCTGGTAATCTCTTGCAACATTTTATTAGCCTTTGCAAGATGAGCCATCACTGTCACCACAATGGCACTTTATTTTAGTGGAACTGCACAAAAGGATAAGAAAATTATAGTTGCACGTTACATGAGCCGGACAGCCAACCTTAATGTTCCTCAATTTTAGTGCAACTACTAAGGAAGAACTTGCCAGCTCACGAGAGCAAGTACTTCTTGCTAGCTGAATGATGCAATCTTTGCTTCATTTCAGGTGAACTGCAGAAAAAGGCGCATGAATTGAATCATGGAGCTGGAGGTTGACCTCATCCTAGTGGAGCTGCAGGTTGAGTTCAAGGAGGCCACTATTAAAGTGAAATCATGCTCTTCTTGTTTGTGTTGTGCAAACATGAATACTCAACTACAGATGTTGTGACGGTCAAGAGCATTCATCAAGTTCTTCGATTGTATGACATGGCTAGCCAAGATGGATTTAATCCCGATATTCACTTTATCAAAAGGCTCTAATGGGTTGGTTCTGAATCTTGCAAGCTGGGAATCAATGAGATGTGTAGGCATCTTTGTTGTACTTATTATTTGAATCTTATTTGTTGGTTCTGAATCTTGCAAGCTGGGAATCAATGAGATGTGTAGGCATCTTTTTTGTAATTATTATTTGGATCTTATTTATTGGTTCTGAATCTTGCAAGCTGGGAATCAATGAGAAGTGTAGGCATCTTTGTTGTACTTATTATTTGGATCTTATTTGTTGGTTCTGAATCTTGCAAGCTGGGAAACACGACATGATGATGCAGAAGACAACAACCATAACAAACAGTTCAAACTTGGTAGTATTATCTTTGTGAAAGTGCGACAAATGTGCTGATCGTGTGCGTCCCGAGAATAATAATTCTAATTGTTGTGCATGTTGATCCTGTGGCACTGATAGAACGAGCCAATGCATTGCTTGTTTTAAGTATAAATTTCTATTAAAGCTAATTAAATTTAAGTAAAGTGACCACTAACTCCTGTTATTACAGTACCAATACAGACCCGCTCGTGAACCAACGTGTGGCCGGAGTAGGTTTCTTAATGGAGGCGTTTGAATGCGCCGAGGGTGCATCTTCTGCCGGGAGTGCAGCGGACGAGGGAGGGGTAGTAACTGTTGTCGCCTGTACACACTCAATTTACTGTTGAATCCAGTTCCCAAGAGCTGAAAAACGAACTGCTGCCACTGCCTACACACTCGTTCACTTGAAGAGACTCCAATGGCGATCCGAGGGGTGAGCCTGCTGGATATGGACTTCAGCAAGGAGTTCCCCTTTGAGTTCGCCGTTCAGTCCTATGGCTGCACCAAGTTGAATGTGATGTACACCAACGATCTGGACTCGGTGAAGCTCTGCCTCGCCGAGTTCAAGCAATACCTACAGGACGAGAAAGCACAAGGTTGTAGGACTAGACGTTGTGCCCATCCATTCGTCTCCTAGCAGGGACCAGCGGATCACGGTCGCCCAGGTATGTGTGCGGGACGAGGTTCTCATCTACCACTTCTGTAGGGCCATTAGAGGTTCTGGAGCATTCGCCCATTTCATCGGCAGCGCCGACTGCACCTTCGCTACGGTAGAGAGAAGGAAGAACGCAACGATTCAGCCATCTGGTGCAACAAACTTGTTGACATACAAAAGAAATACAAGATCATCAGCAACGGGCAGGAGAAGGACTCCGTGGTTGACCTCGCCGAGACCATCATCGACCCCTGATACGCTAACATGAAAGAAGAAAACGATACCAAGGACCTGAACATGTGGGAGGTACCTCTGAATTTAGCCTACATAACCTACACTGCCAAGGACGCATACGCATGCTATGACATGTACATGCAGATCTTGGACATGAGGGCATGTCTGCTTCCCGTAACCGACGAGTACACGGACAGACGCAGCGTCATGATCAAGCATGCTAGGAAGGTCTAGATGTTGTACTTTATCTGTTTATAAGCACCTTTATCATGTGAGTGTTTCATGCATTAGCCTATGTGTCGTAATTATCTGTTTTGTCCGAAATATTTCTTTTAAGAACCCATTAACCTGATTGCTTTTTTAGTGGCTATTTTCTTATGTATGTAACTAGTTCACTTGTCTGTTAAAAAAACTAGTTCACTCGGCTGCCGTACTTTGAATCTCCTTCCTCCCAACATATTCCCCTTTCAGGTGGACCCAGCAGGTCTCGGAATTTTCTCCCACTTTCTTTTTCTATGTAAACTGAGTTTTCTCCCAGTACTTTTCCCTAGAACCAACGAAACTATCCCACGCCTAGCCTAAAAAATAATAGTACCCCACGTACTATTAACTCATCAAATTTAAATGATATTTTATTTCGTAAGTTGAAAGTTCTTACAAAATAATAATAATAATTGTTTATATATAACTTGGCAAGTTAACTCCTAGTGATTGCGTACATAAGCTTACAAAGATTTTACAGACCAATGCAGTAATAGACGTGCAATCATGTGTGTATGTTTTTATAACATTTCTCCGTCTAGCCCAACATGATATTTTCACCCAGCCCAGCAAGTCCGTGGATTTTGAGAAAAATGGAAATGGGATTTAAATTCTACCATATATATAAATGTGATGCATAGATGCTACATCATTATTTCACCCAACCCACCAAATGGACTAAAAAAACAAATGGACTGGCTGACATGTGGGCCAGTAGGTCGAAGCCTAAGAAGGCGTTGGATTTAGATCCAACGGCCGGCATTCTTGTTCAATCTCTCGTCTTCTTCCCCTAGCGCTGCCGGGACCGCCTGCTCTAGCCTTCGGCGTCCGGCGGCGTTGTTTTGTGCTCCTCAGTGAAACGCTACCCCGCCGATGACAAGGCCATGCCTCCACTCCGCACCTCCTGTTATTCTCTGCCGAGTGTAGGCCCACCCCGCACCCGAACCAGTCAATTTTCCCACTCCTCTCCGTCTGTGACTCCACTGCGGCGTCTTCCCCATCTCCGGGTCATTCCAGTCTGGGGCCTCGCCGTCGTCCATCGCCTCGGTGCACTTGGCGCGGCGTGGTCAACATATGAGAGTCATCGGAAGAGGACTGTACGTGGAGAGCCTGAGCGCTAGGACCCACGAGGTCCATGATCGCACGCAAGGAAAGTTCCTCCTTATTATGCATTGTACATGGACTGTATGTGGGAAGGGCTTCTGTATTTCACGAAAAAATGTTCCCCCCGCTGACAGGTCGGACCCACCAGCTATATCTTTGCACGCAAGGAAGTGCCTCCTTATTATGCACAAAAAAATGAATACCCCCCTTCTAGTTGGGACCCACTGTCGGTGTCAAAACTGGCGGATCTCGGGTAGGGGGTCCCGAACTGTGCGTCTAGGCGGATGGTAACAGGAGACAAGGGACACGATGTTTTACCCAGGTTCGAGCCCTCTTGATGGAGGTAAAACCCTACGTCCTGCTTGATTGATATTGATATTGTGGATGTTTACAAGAGTGGATCTACCACGAGATCAAGGAGGCTAAACCCTAGAAGCTAGCCTATGGTATGATTGCAATGTTTGTTGTACGGACTAGAGCCATCCGGTTTATATAGACACCGGAGAGGGCTAGGGTTACATAGAGTCGGTTACCATGGTAGGATATCTACATATCCGTATCGCCAAGCTTGCCTTCCACGCCAAGGAAAGTCCCATCCGGACACGGGACGAAGTCTTCAATCATGTATCTTCATAGTGTTGGAGTCCGGTCGATGATGATAGTCCGGCCGATGATAGTTCGGCCGATGATGGTAGTCCGGCTATCCAGACACCCCCTAATCCGGGACTCCCTCAGTAGCCCCCAAACCAGGCTTCAATGACGATAAGTCCAGCATGTGTGTAGTCTTCGGCATTGCAAGGCGGGTTCTCCTTCAAGTTCTACGTACCCGCCGAACAGTGTCCGGCTTCCTCATCAATGTTGCGCGTCTTGGCGTCCACGCCCAATAATGGCCTTCTTCCACGTGTCGCGCGAATGTGAAAAGCCAGAGTGTCTTTTATGTTTTTACCCCCTAGTTGTGCGAATAATATGCCTATAAGGGAGGCAAGAATCCAGATCCAAATCACCATCTTCCTCCCGCAAATACTCATCGGAGCGCTTTCGACCAAGAATCCATTCCATCATGGACCGTCAACGCGGCTCCTCTTCTCGCGCTCCCAGCCCTTTGCCAGGAGATTGGAGGAGATGCTCTGTTCCGCACAACGAGCTGGTGAAGCTCCAAGCGGGGGGATATCTCCCTCCGGCCTTCATGGTTCCAGTTCGAGCCGGGCTGGCCACCTACAAAGGTGGGAAGCAAGCGGAGGTTACCCCAAATCCCAACAAAGGGGAGCGGGTATGCTTCGTCCCCTATCTGATAAGGGGGCTCGGATTTCCTGTACACCCATTCCTCCGCGGGCTCCTGGAGTTCTACGGACTCCAGCTTCATCACCTCACGCCCGCCTCAATCCTGCATATTGCAGGTTATGTAGCTCTTTGCGAGCTACTCCTGGGCGTCGAGTCCCACTTCGCGCTGTGGAAGAGGTTGTTCTGCCTTGTACCCCGCTCTCACGAGGGGTCCATATATCAAGTGGGCGCCGCCAAAATATGGCGCATTGCCGGGACCGGATATCCATCCGGAACCCCTAAGAAGGCGTCCGAAGACTGGCCTTCAGAATGGTTTTATATAGAAGACGCTCCGCTGCCGGACCCTGTTCGGATCGGCCTCCCGGAGTTCAGCAATGCTCCTCTGAAGAAACGCCTTAGTTGGCGTCCGCGGAGCCCCCAACTGGAGGAAGACAAGAGCATCCATTATTTGATGGGCCGAATAAGGTTACTGGCCCATGCCGGGTTGACCATGATTGGAGTCATGGCAACATGCATTATGCGGGGGGTGCAGCCACTACAATACAGGGCCCACCCCATGTGGGATTTCAGTGGGGAGGACGATGTCACCCGTCATGGCCGCAAAGGGCCGGATTCGGTCGAAGATCTGGTGACGATCCTGTCTGGCCTGTATAAGGGGGAGAAGGAGGATTTCCTTCGGACGAACCCGTTAAATGGGTTCTCCATGAATAATCCCCGGCCTTGGGTAAGCGAACACTCTGCATGCCCGACCCATGCTTTTTGAAACTTAAGTTTCTTATATTGTGTTCTTCTTTCGACGCAGGAGCTGCGCCGGATCGTGGAGGACATGCTAAGTCCAGCTCCGCAACCCGAGGATCCAGAGAGATCCCGGGATCCGGCCTCCGAAGAGGATCCGGACATAATGGTGGAGCTAATCGACGGGGTGTTCTACCAGCTCAGCATGGACAATGCTTTAGTCGCCATAACGACCGACTATCCCGGACTGTATCCGGCTTCCCAGGTGATTGCGACCGAAGTCCTGACACCGTCATTCCATCCTTGCTTATTTCTGACCACCGTATACGATGGCGCTGTGCAGGAGGCGCCCCTATGGCGAGAAGCCGAGCCCGCGGTGGCTGGCCAACAAAGGCCAGTCCGGACCAGTAGGCGGAAGAGGAGCGCGACGCAGACTGAAACATCGCCGCAAAGGTGTAGCTCACAATTCATTAATTAGAGCAACGTTCCTAGGAAGCGTTTGAGTGCTCATGACTTTTGTAGGGAAAAAAGCGTCCGCCGAACTGCGGGCGTGGAGGTTGCCAATCCAACCTCTACCAGCCAGGCTCCAGCACCTGGTCTGGAGGGGGAGGCGAGCGCAAGGCACGAGCTGGACATTCCTCCGACGGAGGATGCCGACAGACTGTCTGCCACCAAGTCTGAGGTGGAGAGTGCCCTGAATCACAGGCGCCGCCGGACAGTATTTCGTGACGCGTGCTTCTCCCCCGAGGCGTTGAATGCCTTTAACGCGGGGGACGCGCACCTTCGTGCTGCTCAAGATGGTTTTACCAGAGCCACGGAGCAGTATGTAAAAGACATATGGGTAAAAGAATTTAATAGTTGTATATGCCAGTAGCCCCCGAGACTTAAAGTAGTTATATTAACTGATTTAAGGATCATATGAAACGTAGGATCTTACCGAGAAGAATACCCAATTGTCTCAGGAGCTGCAAGAGGGCAAGGCCCAACTTGAGGCCGCACTCTCTGGCGCAGGAGGAAACGCAGGGACCTCTCCTGGTAACGCATTATTTTAGAAAGATAAGTAGCGTTTGGCCTTTGCGCAAGTCTAAAAAATGACGTTGCAGGTGCTGCCGGACAAGATCCGGACAGGCAAGAACTTCTGCGCCAACTAAAGGCCGGCGAGAGGGTGCTGCATAAGGTGCAGCATGAAAGGAACAAGCTCCAGGATGCCCATGCCCAGCTTGGAGAAGAGCTGAAAGGCGTTCGGGCCGAGCTGTCGGGCTCCATTAAGGAGAATCAGCGGCTTCGTCGCGGCATCTATAGTAAGTGCTTGAGCGAACTCCTTTGAAAAGAAGAGTTCGGCGAGGAAGTCAATTTGACAGAATATGTCTGCAGGTATGCTCACAGGTCGCCCTGCGGAGGGGATGCCCGTATCAACGAATGATCAACTTCCCGAATTGTTGCAACTGATCGAACGAGTTCGGCAGGCAATGAGCAGCGTCATCCAGGCTTTATGGCCAGCCTTCTCCTTACCCGAGGGTCTTGGGGAGCTTGCGGAGAAGCTGCAGGGAGTGCGGCAGCGCTTCCATTTATGGAAGATTTCGGCCTGCCGCCAAGGTGCCAGGGAGGCCTGGGCCATGGTAAAGACGCGGTACAAGAAGGCGGATCCCAACCACATGGCCAAAGTCGGACCTGTGGGGCCCGATGGGAAGGAGATCCCTGTGAGTTTAGTATACGGCCAAGTAGAGTTGGCCGCTAAATTTTTCCAACAGGACTGTAAATTAGACAACCTGTTAGACGGGATTGAGGAAGAATACAATCAGTCGATTTGACGATGTATTATAAAATGACATATAAAATGCCTTCTAGCCGGATTGTAGATCATTTGTCTTTGCCGACCTTTTCGCTTCGACCTCGGGACCCTAGAGTCCGGAGTGTGTCCGAATACCTTCTCGGTTATGAAACAACCGGGGTATGCATGGAGACCAGGCGTAGGGGTTATTAGTGCTTTATCAGACAAGTGCCCAACTAGTTATGTTATATTACATGGGTAGTAAGAAACATCTTCCAGGGAGAATAGTTCCATTAAGGGTTCCTTTCCTCTGGGGGTGGCATGCCCTAAAGTGCATGTCCGGACTGCGAAAAAAGCAGAAAAACATCTGGGGGCAGATAAATAAGTGGATAAAAAATCATCTTTTAAGTCACCGACCGAATATTCCCTTAAGAACGCTAGCTTTCGGCTTCACCCAGTCTGAGGTACACATCCGGCTGACCCGGCAGTAACAATCGCAGAGGTGCTCCCTTTACCTCCTAGCCGAACAATCGAGAACGTAGGGGTAAGCACAGGAGCCAGGCAACCCAGCTTGGCCAAAACTTAAGTCATATTGATGCATATAATGGTGAATAAAAGGTACATGTGGAGGCTTGACACATGTGCTGGGCATGAAGCCCTTATAATTAAGCTTCTGGTAAAGAAGCCCCCAGGTACAATGAGTGCGGATAGCACATCAATTGCGCGCGAACGTTGCGCAAGTAGGCCCTTTAAGGCTTGGATGAATAGGGTTGAGAAGAAAAAGATAAACAAAAGGCAGCTGAAGTAAATTTTTTTTTTGGACGGGGGGAAAGGGACGAACTCTTAGTCCGGCGCTAGGCATAGAATCTTCGGAGGCGGGCTGCATTCCATGGGTTCGGCTCGAGTCGGTTATCTGATGCATTTCGTAGACGGTACGCTCTGCCGGTCAGGACTTGATCGATGATGAAGGGCCCTTCCCATTTGGGCTTGAGCTTGTCCTTTTTCTTGTCCGGCAGGCGTAGAACCAGTTCACCAACGTTGTAAGTCTTGGCCCGTACTTCTCTGCTTTGGTATCTTCGAGCCTGCTGCTGATAGAATGCGGAACGAGCCTTGGCGACATCGCGTTCTTCCTCCAATGCGTCCAAGCTATCCTGCCGATCCAACTCGGCTTCTCTTTCTTCGTACATGCGCACTCGAGGTGAGTCATGAATTATGTCGCAAGGCAAAACTGCTTCTGCGCCGTATACCATAAAAAATGGTGTGAATCCGGTAGTATGGTTAGGCGTTGTCCGCAGCCCCCAAAGTACGGAGTCGAGCTCCTCTACCCAGTGCGTGTTAGATTTCGTAAGGGACCGCACTAGTCTGGGTTTGATGCCGCTCATTATTAGACCATTTGCTCGTTCCACTTGACCGTTGGTTTGAGGATGATAGACTGAAGCGTAATCAAGCTTGATGCCCATATTCTTGCACCATGATTTAACCTCATCGGCCGTGAAGTTCGTGCCGTTATTGGTGATGATGCTGTGAGGGACACCATAACAGTGTACTACCCCGGATATAAAGTCTATCACTGGTCCGGACTCTGCCGTTTTAACTGGCTTGGCCTCTATCCATTTGGTGAATTTATCCACCATGACCAATAGGTATCTTTGCTTGTGGGTTCCCCCTTTAAGTGGTCCAACCATGTCAAGCCCCCAGACCGCGAACGGCCAGGTAATGGGTATAGTTTTGAGGGCGGTGGGTGGCATATGACTCTGATTAGCAAAGAGCTGACAGCCGACGCATCTTTGGACTAAGTCCTGAGCATCTGCTCGGGCCGTCGGCCAATAAAATCCTGTACGGAATGCCTTTCCTACAAGGGCCCGAGCAGCGGCGTGGTGTCCGCCTAGTCCGGCATGAATTTCAGCCAGGAGGTTTCGCCCTTCCTCTTCGGAGATACACCTTTGAAGGACTCCGGTTGTGCTTTTCTTATAAAGTTCTCCCTCATAGACCTTGTAGGCTTTAGACCGCCGGACAATGCAGCGGGCCTCATTTTGGTCTTCGGGAAGCTCCTGCCTAAGCAAGTAGGCGAGGAATGGTTCTGTCCACGGGGCAATTACGGCCATTATGTCGTGGGATGAAGGTGTTATGTCATCGGCTGAATCGCCGGTTGGTGCGGCTTGTTCTGGTTTGTTATTTTCGGACTCCTCTTCCCATAGTACGGATGGCTTGAAGAGCCGTTCCAGGAAGTTGTTAGGAGGGACAGCGTCGCGTTTTGCGCCGATGCGTGCCAGTACGTCGACTGCTTGGTTATTATCCCGGGCTACGTGATGGAATTCAAGTCCTTCAAACCGGGCTGACATTTTTAGGACAGCGTTGCGGTATGCTGCCATTTTTGGATCTTTGGCGTCAAAGTCTCTGTTTATTTGGGATATTGCGAGGTTTGAATCCCCGCGCACCTCTAGGCGTTGAATGCCCATGGAGATTGCCATCCGGAGACCATGTAAAAGGGCCTCGTATTCGGCTGCGTTGTTGGAGTCCGTGTACATTATCTGAAGTATGTATTGGACTGTGTCTCCGGTCGGGGACGTCAATACGACGCCAGCCCCCAATCTGGCTAGCATTTTAGAGCCGTCAAAGTGCATAATCCAATTGGAGTATGTGCCGTAATCTTTAGGGAGTTCGGCTTCGGTCCATTCAGCGACAAAGTCAGCCAAAACTTGTGACTTTATAGCTCGCTGAGGTTTGTAAGTTATATCAAATGGTAAGAGCTCAATGGCCCATTTTGCAATCCTGCCCATCGTGTCGCGGTTGTTTATAATGTCGTTAAGTGGTACTTCAGAGGCCACTGTTATCGAACACTCTTGAAAGTAGTGTCGGAGCTTCTGGGATGCCATGAACACCGCGTATGCTATCTTCTGATAGTGCGGGTAACAGGACTTGCAGGGGGTTAACACAGTGGATACGTAGTATACTGGTTTTTGAAGAGGGAATTTATGCCCTTCTGTCTCTCGTTCGACGATGAGTACCGCGCTTACAACTTGATGCGTTGCTGCGATGTATAACAACATTGGTTCGCCCAGGTTGGGCGCAGCCAGGACCGGATTTGTTGCCAATATGGCCTTTATTTCTTCGAGTTCGGCGGTGGCAGCATCCGTCCACTCGAAGTGTTCGGTGCGCCTAAGGAGGCGATAGAGGGGCAATGCCTTTTCTCCTAGACGGGAGATAAAGCGGCTTAGAGCCGCCACACATCCAGTCAATTTTTGTATTTGCTTGAGGTCTTTTGGGATATCTAGCTGTGACAGAGCTCGGATCTTGGCTGGGTTTGCTTCAATTCCTCTACCGGATACGATGAAGCCCAGCAGCTTTCCAGCTGGTACGCCGAAAACGCATTTTTCCGGATTCAGCTTGATGTCATATGCTCTGAGGTTGTCGAATGTGAGCCTCAAGTCGTCTACTAGAGTTTCGACGTGTTTAGTTTTGACGACTACGTCGTCTACGTATGCCTCTACTGTTTTGCCGATCTGGGTAGCCAGACATGTCTGAATCATGCGCTGATATGTTGCGCCGGCGTTTTTAAGTCCGAAGGGCATTGTGTTGAAGTAGAATGGTCCATATGGAGTGATGAATGCCGTTGCGGCTTGATCCGCTTCTGCCATCTTGATTTGATGATAGCCGGAGTATGTGTCTAGGAAGCACAATGAGTCGTGCCCTGCAGTGGCATCGATGATTTGGTCGATGCGGGGGAGGGGGAAGGGATCCTTTGGGCAGGCTTTATTTAGGTCTTTGAAATCGACACATAGGCGCCAGGATTTGTCCTTCTTTGGTACCATTACCAGGTTGGCTAGCCAATCCGGATGTTTGATGTCTCTGATGAATCCGGCTTCCAATAGTTTGGCTAGCTCTTCTCCCATTGCCTGTCTTTTGGGTTCGGAAAATCATCGAAGAGCC
Source organism: Triticum aestivum (assembly GCF_018294505.1). Classification (NCBI taxonomy): domain Eukaryota; kingdom Viridiplantae; phylum Streptophyta; class Magnoliopsida; order Poales; family Poaceae; genus Triticum; species Triticum aestivum. Next base: position 124,222,155 of record NC_057795.1, on the reverse strand, counting down.
TGTTTGACTGGCTTGAATCCTTTTAGGATGTTTAGGCTGTGTTCTGCCAATCTGCGTGGGATTCCGGGCATATCCGGGGGGTGCCAGGCAAAAATGTCCCAATTTTCCTGAAGGAATTCTCGCAGTGCGGCGTCTACATCAGGGTTCAATTGTGCCCCGATGGAGGCCGTCTTTGTTGGGTCCGTTGGGTGGACCTGGAATTTTACTACTTCATCTGCTGGTTTAAAGGAGGTGGACTTGGATCTCTTATCGAGTATCACATCGTCCCTATTCACCGTAGAGCGCGGCGCGGTGAGTTCCTCTGCCGCTAGGGCTTCGGATAGTGCCTCTAAGGCTAATGCGGCTGTCTTGTTTTCGGCGCGGAGTGCTATGTCCGGATCACTAACAAGAGTGATTATTCCGCCGGGCCCAGGCATTTTGAGCTTCATGTACCCGTAATGGGGTACGGCTTGAAAAATTGTGAATGCCTATCGTCCTAATATAGCGTGATATCCGCTGTTGAACGGGGCCACTTGGAACGTGACTTCTTCGGATCTGTAATTGTCCGGCGAGCCGAATACCACATCGAGTGTGATTTTTCCTGTGCAGCGCGCCTCCCGGTTAGGGATTATTCCTCTAAAGGTTGTGCTGCTTCGCTCGTAGGTGAGGCTTAATCCGCTGCTGCCATCCATGAGGACTTTTGTAAGTCGAAAGCCGTCCACTATTGGACTAAGTACCAGTGCGGCTGGAGCTCGGGCTGTTCGGAATTTAGGTTCGTCGCTGGCGTTGAAGGTGTTGGCTGTGTCGCTCCATGGATTGGTTGTTGCTACTTGGTAGACTTCAGCGAGGCTGCGGATTGTTCGTTTCCACATATTGTTTGATGCGAAAGTCTCGAAGACTGTTGATACTGTACCGATGTTGTTGGAGTGGTTTTCCGGAGCTAGAAGCTCCTCTCCACTTTTGGTCACCTGCCGTAATATCCAAAATGCTCGAAGGCTATGTGTTGGGACGGCGCCTTCTGTACTGTGAATTTTACAGGGTCCGCTAAGCCATCCCTGCAGTACGGTTCCGTGCCCTTTATGGGGTTTTTGCTTTTTGGTTTTTGTATCTGGTGCCTGAGTGTAATGCACCCTTTTGTTGCGGACTAGGGTTGTATTCAGGGACGGATTGTCCCAAAACTTATTTTCGGTTGTCCGGAAACTCTCCATCGCACAGTACTTTCGTACTATGGACGCCAGGTCGGCGAAGCATGTAATTTCACGACGGCTGACGGCGTTCAAGATTCCCTCGTCCGTGCAGTTATTGCAAAAAATTGAGATTGCGTTTTCCTCTCGGCAGTCCTTTATCCTGTCCATAACCAGGAGGAATCTGGCCCAGTAGTGATGTACTGTATCAGCGGGCTCTTGCCGGATTAGAGATAGATCGCATATGTCTGGGCGGGTGGGTGGAATCAAGTCCGGAACCCTACCCATCTCAAGGCTCGAAGGCCGAGAAGTTTCCAAATTTGGAAGCCTGGATTGCTGGACATTGTCCAACGAGTCTGGTCCGATGCCTGACTTTAAGTTCAGTGCTTGATCGAAGTCCGTCCCTCCGTGGGAATCCGGCATGGGGGGTTCGGGAGCCCGGACCTGACTAGTTTTCAATACAGGAGAAGAGTCGCCGCATTGTTCCTCTACCACTACAACATGGTGGGTGACCTGGGGAGAGTTAATATATCTCAGATCGGTTTTAAGCCCAATCTGACTGTAGTCTGTAGCGACTCCCAGGGCAGCGATGCGATCCAAGAGCTCGTTTACGAACGAGAGCTCTATTGGATCCAGCTGCTCGGCGAATTCCGAGCGGACCTGAAGATTGCTTTTGACGACTTGAGAGGTCATTGTCGAAGCGGTGGCCGGACAGGCGGTCATAAGAAAACCACCTAGCCGGATAGTTTGGCCGGCGGCCAAGGCTCCTTTGGCGAAAATACCGTCCTTGAAGATGGGAGGAGGCATCCTTCCTATCGGTGACGACACAGAGGAACTCTCAATGAAAGCACCAATGTCGGTGTCAAAACCGGCGGATCCCAGGTAGGGGGTCCCGAACTGTGCGTCTAGGCGGATGGTAACAGGAGACAAGGGACACGATGTTTTACCCAGGTTCGGGCCCTCTTGATGGAGGTAAAACCCTACGTCCTGCTTGATTGATATTGATATTGTGGATGTTTACAAGAGTGGATCTACCACGAGATCAAGGAGGCTAAACCCTAGAAGCTAGCCTATGGTATGATTGTAATGGTTGTTGTACGGACTAGAGCCATCCGGTTTATATAGACACCGGAGAGGGCTAGGGTTACATAGAGTCGGTTACCATGGTAGGAGATCTACATATCCGTATCGCCAAGCTTGCCTTCCACGCCAAGGAAAGTCCCATCCGGACACGGGACGAAGTCTTCAATCTTGTATCTTCATAATCTTGGAGTCCGGTCGATGATGATAGTCCGGCCGATGATAGTTCGGCCGATGATGGTAGTCCGGCTATCCGGACACCCCCTAATCCGGGACTCCCTCACCCACCATTGTGGGTGGCTGACTTGTGGGCCTACTAAGTTGACGGGGACGGAGGGCTCTGTCAACTTAGTCAATATGAACGATTCTAGCTCTAGTGATCGTACGATGTCCATTCAACGGCCATAGTGCTTCTTCAACCTCTGGTCTTCTTGCTCCAGCCGCCCAAAGCAGCGCCGGTCGTGCCGCGTGCTCCTGCCTCTCGTGGCCGGCTGTGATGTCTCGGAGGCCTCACCGCCCCCTACTACTCCCACCACTGGCCCAGGGCATCCCTCTACTCACCCACACCCCCTGTTATTCTGTGGCGATGGCAGCCTCACGCTGTAGCCGAACCAGTGAACCCTCGTACTCTTCTCCGCATGGGCATCCACTGCCGCGTGATGACCCACAAGTATAGGGGATCTATCGTACTCCTTTCGATAAGTAAGAGTGTCGAACCCAACGAGGAGCAGAAGGAAATGATAAGCGGTTTTCAGCAAGGTATTCTCTGCAAGTACTAAAATAAGTGGTAACAGATAGTTTTGTGATAAGATAAATCGTAACGAGCAACAAGTAACAAAAGGAAATAAAGTGCAGCAAGGTGGCCCAATCCTTTTTATAGCAAAGGACAAGCCTGGACAAACTCTTATAATAGGAAAAGCGCTCCCGAGGACACATGGGAATATTGTCAAGCTAGTTTTCATCACGCTCATATGATTCGCGTTCGGTACTTTGATAATTTGATATGTGGGTAGACCGGTGCTTGGGTGCTGTTCTTACTTGAACAAGCATCCCACTTATTATTAACCTCTATTGCAAGCATCCATAACTACAACAAAAGTATTAAGGTAAACCTAACCATAACATGAAACATATGGATCCAAATCAGCCCCTTACGAAGCAACGCGTAAACTAGGGTTTAAGCTTCTATCACTCTAGCAACCCATCGTCTACTTATTACTTCCCAATGCCTTCCTCTAGGACCAAATAATGGTGAAGTGTTATGTAGTCGACGTTCACATAACACCACTAGAGGCTAGACAACATACATATTATCAAAATATCGAACGAATACCAAATTCACATGACTACTAATAGCAAGACTTCTCCCTTGTCCTCAGGAACAAACGTAACTACTCAGTGAGCATATTCATGTTCATAATCAGAGGGGTAATAATATGCATAAAGGATCTAAACATATGATATTCCACCAAATAAACCAACTAGCATCAACTACAAGGAGTAATCAGCACTACTAGCAACCTACTAGCACCAATCCCGGACTTGGAGACAAGAATTGGATACAAGAGATGAACTAGGGTTTGGAGATGAGATGGTGCTGGTGAAGATGTTGATGGAGATTGCCCTCTCCCGATGAGAGGATCGTTGGTGATGACATTGGTGATGATTTCCCCCTCCCGGAGGGAAATGTCCCCGGCAGGATAGCTCCGTCGGAGCCCTAGATTGTTCCGCCAAGGTTCCGCCTCGTGGCAGCGGAGTCTCGTCCCGAAAGGTTGCTTGATGTTTTTTTCTCATCGAAAGACTTCATATAGGAGAAGATGGGCGTCGGAGAGCCACCAGGGGGCCCACGAGGTAGGGGGCGCGCCCCAGGGGGGGCACCCTCATGAGCAGGGTGTGGGCCCCCTGGCCTTCATCTTTGGCGACGATTTTTCTTTATTTATTTTAAGATATTCCGTGGAGTTTCAGGACTTTTGGAGTTGCGCAGAATAGGTCTCCAATATTTGCTCCTTTTCCAGCCCAGAATTCCAGCTGCCAGCATTCTCCCTCTTCATGTAAACCTTGTAAAATAAGAGAGAATAGCCATAAGTATTGTGACATAACGTGAAATAACATCCCATAATGCAATAAATATTTATATAAAAGCATGATGCAAAATGGACGTATCAACTCCCCCAAGCTTAGACCTTGCTTGTCCTCAAGCGAAAAGCCGATAACAATAAATATGTCCTCATGTTTAGAGGTAGAGGCATCGATAAAAATAAAATACGAACATGAAGGCATCATGATTATTTTTCATAACAACAACATATATAGATTTTGTCATATGGTTACTTATGTTCAAGTGATGATTTTTCACAAAGCAAAAGTATGAATCAGAAACCTTATTGAGCACCAGCAAATTATAATCTCGGTCATTGAAGCAATTGCAATTTATCATAACATCGGAAAGAGTCTATGTCAGAGCTTAAAAGCAAGTCCACATACTCAACTATCACTTAGTCCTTCATAATTGCTAACACTCACGCAATACTTGTGGTTACGGAGTTTTAATCGGACACGGAGAAAGATAGGGGCTTATAGTTTTGCCCCACAACCTTTTACCTCAAGGGATAAAATGAAAATAATTCATGGTCCCCTACATCCAATTAGATATATATATATATATATATATATATATATATATATATATATATATATATATCATGTTCTTTCCAACATGCTGAGCTTGCCAAAGGATAAAATGAAAAAGGAAAGGTGAAGATCACCGTGACTCTTGCATAAAGTAGAGAATAGTAATAAAAGATAGGCCCTTCGCAGAGGGAAGCAGAGGTTGTCATGCGCGTTTAGGGTTGATGCACAAAATCTTAATGCAAAAGAACGCCACTTTATATTGCCCCTTGCATGTGGACCTTTATTATGCAGTCCGTCGCTTTTATTACTTCCACAACAAGTTCGTACAAAGGTTATTTTCTCTGCACTAATAAGTCATGCATATTTAGAGAGCAATTTTTATTGCTTGCACCGATGACAACTTACTTGAAGGATCTTACTCAATCCATAGGTAGATATGTTGGACTCTCATGGCAAAACTGGCTTAAGGGTATTTGGAAGCACAAGTAGTATTTCTACTTGGTGCTGAGAATTTGGCTAGCATGAGGGGGAAAGGCAAGCTCAACACGTTAGAGGATCCATGACAACATACTTTATCTCAAATGTAAGAAAACATAACTCATTATGTTGTCTTCCTTGTCCAACCTCAACTCTTTAGCATGTCATATTTTAATGAGTGCTCCCAATCATAAGAGATGTCAATGATAGTGTATCTATATGTGAAACCTCTCTTTCCTTATTACTTCCTATTAATTGCAACGATGACCAAAGCTATATTTGCCAACTCCCAACAACTTTTACTCATCATACTCTTTTCTATGTGAAGTCATTACTCTCAATAAGATCAATATGAACTATTTGTTTCTTTTTATTCTTTTTCTTCTTTCTATTCACCCAAGATCATGGCAAAATAATCAAGCCCTTGACTCAACACTAATCTTTATTATATAGATAGCTCATGGACTCGATTACATAGAGGGATCGTAAAGCAAAACTTAAAAGTAGATCATGCCAAGACTTTATTCTACTAAATCAAGATACTACTAAAAGGATAGAACTAAGAAAAACGGTAAAGATAGGAGTTGTGATGGTGATACGATACCAGGGCACCTCCCCCAAGCTTGGCAGTTGCCAAGGAGAGTGCCCATACCCATGTGATTATTTCTTCGGAGGTGATGGAGGTGAAGTTGTTGCACTTTTCTTCTCTAGCTTACGCTTGAGGCTAAAATTTTCCTCCCTCAGATCCTCATTCTCAAGCTCAAGTTTCATTATCTTCTTGCATAGTGTTGCCTTGCTGTCCTGCAAAAAACGTGGTGGGATAGATTGGACCTTAGGGAGGCTTGACTTCTTGAACTCCACATGCATATCACCAGGTTGAGGCAGTGGGTCGTCCTCTTCATCAGAGCTTGTCTCCTCCTTCCTCTTTGGATCGTAGTCTTCTTCTTCCTCGATGGTCCAGCCATAGTGTTCCACATCCCCCTATACTTTTGGATTTGCAATATAATCAGCTATGTAGCTCTCTCCCTCCGAATCTTGGGACGACATCTTGTTCAAATCTGCAGCAGGAACAGCTCGAAACGAAAACAGAGGAGATTTGCGTGATACGGGAGTCAAAACCTTCGGGAGAATATATAATGAATTTTTACCGACCAAAATACGTATCGTGCAAGAAAACGGAATCCGGAGGGCACACGAGGTGCTCACGAGGTAGGGGGGCGCGCCCAGGGAAGTAGGGCGCGCCCTCCACCCTCGTGGAGGCCTCGTGTCCTTCCCGGACTGCCACTTATTTTTCTATTTTTCTAAATATTCCAAAACGGAGAAATATTGCCTTAAAAATGGTTTTGGAGTCGGTTTACTTACCGTACCACATACCTATTCCTTTTCGGGGTCTGAAATGGTCTGGAAAGTGTCCCTTATGTATTCCTCCGGGGTTACAGTTTCAATAATATTGGTTTCAACATTTATGGGATTACCTGAGATATAATGTTTGATTCTTTGACCGTTTACCACCTTCGGGTTTGTGCCTTCAAAGTTGTTGATCTTTATGGCATCGGAGTGATAGACCTCCTCGATAACGTAGGGACCTTCCCATTTGGACAGAAGTTTTCCTGCAAAAAATCTTAAACGAGAGTTGTATAGCAATACATAATCACCTACGTTAAACTCACGCTTTTGTATTATTTTGTCATGCCATCTTTTAACTTTTTCTTTAAACAACTTGGCATTTTCATAAGCTTGGGTTCTCCATTCATCAAGTGAGCTAATATCAAATAACCTCTTCTCACCGGCAAGTTTGAAATCATAGTTGAGCTCTTTAATAGCCCAATATTCCTTATGTTCTAGTTCGAGAGGTAAGTGACATGCTTTTCCATAGACCATTTTATACGGAGACGTACCCATAGGATTTTTATATGCAGTTCTATAGGCCCATAATGCATCATCAAGTTTCTTGGACCAATTCTTTCTAGACCTATTAACAGTCTTTTGCAAAATTAATTTGAGCTCTCTATTGCTCAATTCTACTTGACCACTAGACTGTGGGTGATAGGGATATGCAATTCTATGATTAACGTCATATTTAGCAAGCATTTTACGGAAAGCACCATGAATAAAGTGTGAACCACCATCAGTCATTAAATATCTAGGGACTCCGAACCTCGGAAAAATAACTTCCTTAAGCATTTTAATAGAGGTGTTATGATCAGCACTACTAGTTGGGATAGCTTCTACCCACTTAGTAACGTAATCAACAGCAACTAAAATATGTGTATATCCATTAGAGGCAGGAAAAGGTCCCATATAATCAAAGCCCCAAACATCAAATGGTTCAATAACAAGTGAATAATTCATAGGCATTTCTTGACGTCTACTAATATTACCAATTCTTTGACATTCATCGCAAGACAAGGCAAACTTACGGGCATCCTTGAAGAGAGTAGGCCAATAAAAACCAGATTGCAATACCTTATGTGCAGTCCTGTCTCCAACGTGGTGTCCTCCATAAGCTTCGGAGTGACACTTGCGTAGGATCTGTTCCTATTCATGCTCAGGTACACAACGTCTAATGACACCATCTACTCCTTCTTTATAAAGATGTGGGTCATCCCAAAAGTAATTCCGCAGATCATAGAAAAACTTTTTCTTTTGTTGGTATGTGAAGCTAGGTGGTATAAATTTAGCAACAATATAATTAGCATAATCAGCATACCATGGAGTGCTACGAGAAGTGCTTATGACATTTAATTGTTCATCAGGAAAGCTATCATCAATAGGTAGTGGGTCATCAAGAACATTCTCTAACCTAGATAAGTTGTCTGCAACGAGGTTCTCGGCTCCTTTTCTATCAACAATATGCAAATCAAATTCTTGTAGCAAGAGAACCCATCTAATAAGTCTAGGTTTTGCATCTTTCTTTTCCATAAGATATTTAATAGTAGCATGATCAGTGTGAATAGTTACTTTAGAGTCTACAATATAGGGTCTCAATTTATCACAAGCAAATACAACTGCTAAAAGTGCCTTTTCGGTAGTAGCATAATTTCTTTGAGCATTGTCTAGAGTCTTACTAGCATAATGAATAACATTTAATTTCTTATCAACTCTTTGCCTCAGAACAACACCTAGAGCATAATCACTAGCATCACACATAATTTCAAAGGGTAAATTCCAATCAGGTGGCTGAACAACAGGTGCAGAAACTAATGCTTTCTTAAGTATTTCAAATGCTTCTACACAATCATCATCAAAGACAAATGGTACATCTTTTTGTAATAGATTAGTCAGAGGCCGAGAAATTTTTGAGATGTCCTTAATGAACCTCCTATAAAATCCAGCGTGACCAAGGAAACTTCTTATACCTTTGATGTCCTTGGGACATGGCATCTTTTCAGTAGCATCAACTTTGGCTTTATCAACTTCAATACCTCCTTCAGAAACTTTGTGCCCCAAGACAATACCTTCATTAACCATAAAGTGGCACTTTTCCCAATTCAAGACAAGATTAGTTTCTTCACATCTTTGCAAAACTCGATCAAGATTGCTCAAGCAATCATCAAAAGAGGAGCCATAGACGGAAAAATCGTCCATGAAAACCTCACAATTTTTTTCACAAAAGTCAGAGAATATAGCCATCATGCATCTTTGAAAGGTAGCAGGTGCATTACATAAACCAAAAGGCATACGTCTATAAGCAAAAGTACCAAAAGGGCATGTAAAAGTAGTTTTTGATTGATCTTTAGCCGACATAGGTATTTGAGAGAAACCAGAATAACCATCTAGAAAGCAATAATGTGTATGTTTGGATAATCTTTCTAGCATTTGATCAATAAAAGGTAAGGGGTAATGATCTTTCTTAGTAGCTTTATTTAATTTGCGGAAATCAATTACCATCCTATAGCCTGTGATAATTCTTTGCGGGATCAATTCATCTTTATCATTAGGGACAACAGTAATACCCCCCTTCTTAGGGACACAATGGACATGACTTATCCACTGACTATCAGCAATAGGATAAATTATACCTACCTCCAGAAGCTTGAGTATTTCTTTTCTTACCACTTCTTTCATTTTAGGATTCAGACGTCGTTGAGGATCACAAACTGGTTTGGCATCCGCTTCCAAATTTATTTTATGTTGACATAGCGTGGGACTAATGCTCTTAAGATCATCAAGAGTATATCCAATAGCGGCACGGTGCTTCTTCAGAGTTTTCAATAATCTTTCTTGTTCATGCTCTGAAAGGTTAGCACTAATAATAACAGGATATATTTTCTTTTCATCAAGGTAAGCATATTTAAGATTATCAGGCAACGGTTTAAGCTCAAACACGGGATCACCCTTGGGTGGAGGAGGATCCCCTAGGATTTCAACAGGAAAATTGTGTTGCAGAATAGGTTCCTGTTTAAAGAATACTTCATCTATTTCCCTTCTTTCATTCATGAACATATCATTTTCATGGTCTAGCAAATATTCTTCTAAAGGATCACTGGGAGGTACAGCAATAGAAGCAAGACCAACAATTTCATCCTTACTAGGCAATTCTTCCTTTTTTTTGAAGGTTAAACAGTAGGAAAGGCTCCTACTGCAAAATGAAATTAAAGGTTAAACAGTCTTGTTACAAGGAGTGAGGGTGGGGGTTTACGAAAGGAGAAAAAATAAACTATACATGAGTTAAGTAAATACAAAGCATGTCTCCAGGGAGGAGACTTTAGCTAGAGTCGTCCACTATAGAGTTTAGAAAGTCAGGGATTAGATGCTTCTTATGCTCAGGAAGTCTGTGGATAATGTTTGATAGATCACCCCTGAATCTGGCCTTCCAAGATGAGAAGGAGGGAGTCACTTGTCGAAAATAATTGTTGTTTCTTTCTTTCCGGAGGCTCCAAGCACTCACAAGGAAGACATCCATGATGAGTTTGTGCGGATGCCTTGATTTTAAGTGTGTCATCATATCCAAACGAGGCAATTCTTCCTCGCGATGTTGTTTACTAAATTTAGAGAAATTAAACTCATGAACCATATCATCCAAGCCAATAGTAACAACATTCTTTTCGCAGTCTATCTTAGCATTAACAGTAATCAAGAAGGGTCTACCAATATAATGGGACAAAAGCTATCTTGTGGAGAACGAAGAACAAGAAAATCAGCAGGATATTTGGTCTTTCCACACAAGACTTCAACATCTCTAACAATTCCCATTGCAGATATAGTATCTCTATTGGCAAGTTTAATTGTAACATCAATATCTTCTAACTCAGCAGGTGCAATATCATGCATAATTTCTTTGTACAAGTCAATGGATATTACACAAGCACTAGCACCCATATCACATAAGCCATGATAACAATGATCTCCTATTTTAACAGAAATAACAGGCACGCCTACCACAGGTCTATGTTTATCTCTAGCACAAGGTTTAGCAATTCTAGCAGTTTCACCACAGAATTGAATAGCATGCCCATCAATATTATTAGATAACAGATCTTTAACAATAGCAATATTGGGTTCTACTTTGACTTGCTCAGGAGGTGTATAAGTTCTAATATTGCTTTTACGAACAACAGTTGCAGCTTTAGCATGATCCTTCATTCTAACAAGGAAAGGTGGTTTCTCAACATCAGAAGTGGGAACAATAGGATCATTATAAGTGACAGTCTTTTCTTCAACTTTAATAGGTGCAGCTACTTTTACTTCTATGGGAGGATGGTATTTAAACCACTTCTCCTTGGGGAGATCAACATAAGTAGCAAAATATTCACAGAAAGAAGCTACTATCTCAGAGTCAAGTCCATATTTAGTGCTAAACTTACGGAAAATATCGGTATCCATAAAAGATTTAACACAATCAAACTTAGGTGTCATACCGCACTCCTTACCTTCGTCGAGGTCCCAATCTTCAGAGTTGCGTTTAATTCTATCCAATAAATTCCATCTGAATTCAATAGTCTTCATCATAAAAGAGCCAGCACAAGAAATATCGAGTATGGTGCGATTGTTATCAGAATGCCGAGCATAAAAACTTTGCATAATTACTTCTCTTGATAGCTCATGATTGGGCATGAATATAACATTGATTTAAGCCTCCCCCAAGCTTGAGCGATGCTTTCTCCTCCGCGAGGCCAAAAATTATATATATAATTGCGATCACGATGAACAAGATGCATAGGGTAATACTTTTGATGAAATTCCAATTTCAATCTTTTATAGTTCCATGATCTCATATCATCACATAGCCTGTACCATATCAATGCATCTCCCTTCAAAGATAAAGGGAAGGCCTTCTTATTAACAACATCATCGGGTATACCTGCAAGCTTAAATAATCCACAAACTTCATCCACATAGCGTAGATGTTCATCAGGATGCTTTGTCCCACCTCCTGTAAAAGTGTTAGCTAGCAGTTTTTCCATCATACCCGAAGGAATTTCAAAAGGAGTTTCATTTTCAATAGGTTCAGTAGGTTGAGTAGGTTGAGGAGCAACTCTTTGCTCCACTGGACGAGGTGAAGATACCCCGAACAAGCCCCTCAGAGAATTACTTTCCATAGTAAGAAGTGACAGAAAATTTCAGCACATTATATAAATTTTTCCTTACCAAATTCCACCTACCAAAGGCGCTACACTCACCGGCAACAGCGCCAGAAAAGAGTCTTGATCACCCACAAGTATAGGGGATCTATCGTAGTCCTTTCGATAAGTAAGAGTGTCGAACCCAACGAGGAGCAGAAGGAAATGATAAGTGGTTTTCAGCAAGGTATTCTCTGCAAGTACTGAAATAAGTGGTAACAGATAGTTTTGTGATAAGATAAATCGTAACGAGCAATAGGTAACAAAAGTAAATAAAGTGCAGCAAGGTGGCCCAATCCTTTTTATAGCAAAGAAAAAGCCTGGACAAACTCTTATAATAGGAAACGCGCTCCCGAGGACACATGGGAATACCGTGAAGCTAGTTTTCATCACGCTCATATGATTCGCGTTCGGTACTTTGATAATTTGATATGTGGGTGGACCGGTGCTTGCGTGCTATTTTTACTTGAAAAAGCATCCCACTTATGATTAATCTCTATTGCAAGAATCCACAACTACAATAAAAGTATTAGGTAAACCTAACCATAGCATGAAACATATGGATCCAAATCAGCCCCTTATGAAGCAACGCGTAAACTAGGGCTTAAGCTTCTGTCACTCTAGCAACCCATCATCTACTTATTACTTCCCAATGCCTTCCTCTAGGCCAAATAATGGTGAAGTGTTATGTAGTCGATGTTCACATAACACCACTAGAGGCTAGACAACATACATATTATCAAAATATCGAACGAATACCAAATTCACATGACTACTAATAGCAAGACTTCTCCCTTGTCCTCAGGAACAAACATAACTACTCACAAAGCATATTCATGTTCATAATCAGAGGGGTAATAATATGCATAAAGGATCTGAACATATGATCTTCCACCAAATAAACCAACTAGCATCAACTACAAGGAGTAATCAACACTACTAGCAACCTACTAGCACCAATCCCGGACTTGGAGACAAGAATTGGATACAAGAGATGAACTAGGGTTTGGAGATGAGATGGTGCTGGTGAAGATGTTGATGGAGATTTCCCTCTCCTGATGAGAGGATCGTTGGTGATGATTTCCCCCTCCCGGAGGGAAGTGTCCCCGGTAGAACAGCTCTGCCAGAGCCCTAGATTGGTTCCGCCAAGGTTCTGCCTCGTGGCGGCGGAGTCTCGTCTTGAAAGGTTGCTTGATGTTTTTTGCTCATCGAAAGACTTCATATAGGAGAAGATGGGCGTCGGAGAGCCACCAGGGGGCCCACGAGGAAGGGGGCGCTCCCCAAGGGGGGGGGCGCCCCCACCCTCGTGAGCAGGGTGTGGGCCCCCTGGCCTTCATCTTTGGCGACGATTTTTCTTTATTTATTTTAAGATATTCTGTGGAGTTTCAGGACTTTTGGAGTTGCGCAGAATAGGTCTCCAATATTTGCTCCTTTTCCAGCCCAGAATTCCAGCTGCCGGCATTCTCCCTCTTCATGTAAACCTTGTAAAATAAGAGAGAATAGCCATAATTATTGTGACATAACGTGAAATAACAGCCCATGTTGCAATAAATATTGATATAAAAGCATGATGCAAAATGGACGTATCACCACGTCTTCCCCGGTCCACGTCGTCCCCTTCCTAGGCCTGGCCGTCGTCCACCGCCTTGGTGCTCTCGGCTTGGCGTGGTGAATGTGGTCAACGACCGACTTCCATCGGAGGAGTACTATACATGGAGAGGCTGACAGCTGGGTCCACAGCCACAGCCCAGTTTTTTTGTGATTTGACAAGTAAGTCGCTTTGTCAGGCCTGTTGGGTTGCAAATCTTTCAAGACAAGGAGAGCTTCATTTGGCTGGCCGAGAAAATGGCTTATCAGTAATGAGAAATGGGTTGTACATTTTTAAAACACATCAAACCGACAATTAGTTTCAAATTTCTTTTTTCCATTTTGAGATTTTAAATTGCATTTATTTTTATGCATGGACAATTTGTTGGATTTATATTGATATACATTTATTTTTAAAATCATTGCGAATGTGACTCGAAATTTTGGGATGAAAAATAGTTCGGACCGCACCGAAATATGCAAACTTTCGTATAATTTTTTAACCGTGGCCACAATATGGGCTCTAATGCTAACAAAAAGAATATGGGCTCCAAAAAAACCTTAAAAATTAGCAAATGGGTTGTAAATTATTAGAAATAATGGCAGATGGGTTGTATGTTGTTTTCCACATATTTGAGGCTTTCCTAAAAAAAGGTTGACGCACAAGCAGTGACTGTTGGATTTCCATTCAATGGCCGTCATGCTTCTTCAATCTCTGCTCTTCCTGCTCCAACCGCTCAAACAAGCGCCGTCGGGACTGCCTGCTCCCTCCTCCCCGCGGCCGGCTGTGCTGCCGCGCAGGCCTCACCGCCCCACCGTACTCCCATCGCTGGCCTCGCCATCCCTCTACTCACCCACACCTGCTGTTATTCTCCGGCGACGGCAGATGAACTAGTAAACCCTCATACAGTCGTATTCCCCTCCGCGTGGGAAACAACTGCCGAGTCTTCCCTGCCTCCATGCCATTCCCTTCCTAGGCCTCACCGTCGTCCACCGCCCTAGTTCTCTCGGTGCGACCTGGTCAACATGGTCAATGACCGACATGCATCTGAAGTGGACAGTACGTGGAGAGGCTGACAGCTGGGTCCACGGCCGCACGCAAGGAAATGCCTCCTTATTACGCGCAAAATAATGATTCCCCCACCTAACATCTGGGACCCACTGAAAGGGCCTCTATATTTCACGAAAAAATGTGTCGTTGACAGCTTGGACCACCAGCTATATCTTCGCACGCAAGGAAGTGCCTCCTTATTACGCACAAAAAATTGAATACTCCCCCTGCTAGCTGGGACCTAGTATAGTGGTAGGCTGACTTGTGGGCCTACTAAGTTGACGGGGATGGAGGGCTTTGTCAACTTAGTCAATATGCACGATTCTAGCTCAAGTGACCGTACGATGTCCATCCAAAGGCGGTAGTGCTTCTTCAACCTCTGGTCTTCTTGCTCAAGCCGCCCAAACCAGCGCCGGTCATGCCTCGTGCCCCTGCCTCCCCTAGCCGGCTACTATGCGGCGGAGGCCTCACCGCCCCTACTACTCCCACCGCTAGCTAGGCCATCCCTCTACTCACCCACACCCCCTGTTATTCTGCGGCGGCGACAGCCTCACTCCGCAGCGAACCAGTGAAACCTCATACTCCTCTACGCATGGGCATCCACTACCGCGTCTTCCCCGGCTCTGTGTCGTCCCCTCCCTAGGCCTCGCCGTCGTCCACCGCCCTGGTGCTCTCGACGCGGCGTGGTCAACGTGGTCAAGGAACGGCTTCCATTGGACGTGGACTGTACATGGAGAGGCTGACAGCTGGGTCCACGGCCGCAGCAAGGAAGTGCCTCCTTATTGTGCACAAAATAATTATTCCTCCACCTGACAGCGGGGACCCACCAGATGGGCCACCATATTTTGCGAAAAAACGTTTCCCTCTGACTGTTGGGACCCACAAGCTACATCTTTGCACGCAAGGAAGTGTGTCTGGGCAAAAAAAAACGATTTGCCCCCTGACTGCTGGGACCCGCCAGCTACATCTTTGCATGCAAGGAAGTGCCTTACAGTCGGGACCCACCTGGTCGAAGCGTACGTAGTGTTGTCATTCTGGTTGCGAACGTGTACGTACATACTGGTCGATGTAGAGGCGTGCACGTGTGATAGTAGAGACACACACATAGCATGTACACGTACATACAATGGCCGGGGTGCAAGAAAGTAAATACGGCCACGTACGTACATATGGGCGGGGTCTCGAACGCCTACTCGCGCATATGTACGGCCAGGGCACCTGTACATGGCTGGGTCAAACGGAGAAACTGCATCTCCTTCGTGTTCATGGGGAGGCAACAGAATGCGTCGTGTTCATCGGGAGGCAACGGAACACGTGGGAGCCAACCGACTTGGACGGAACAAGCGATGGAAACAAGGCTTAGCGTACCACAGAACGGAGGAGACAGCCTTGTTTTTGACCAACCATGTTCTAAACAGGATCCTGTTCATCGGGAGGGGTCTGGCGTACAACAAAACGGAGGAAACGGACCTCCTACGGTCAAAACAGGGTCCTGTTGATTGGGAGGGGTGTGGCGTACCGCAAAATGGACGAAACAGACTTGTGTTGGAGCACTACGGTCGAAACAAGGGTCCTGTTCATCAGGAGGGGTGTGACGTACGCAAAATGGGACTCCACGGGATACTGTTCATCTCCACCGTCGACCTCCTCCAGCCTCCACGGGCTACTGTTCATCCACCATCGACCTCCTCGAGCCTCCACGGGCTCTAAGTTCATCCAACCTCCACCGCGTGCTACTCCACCGGCTACTGTTCAACCACCTCTCTCCATGGGCTCCTGTTCAACCACCCCTCCACTGGCTACTGTTCATCCACCCCTCCACCGTCTACTGTTCATCCAGCCCTCCACGGGGTCGTCCTGTTCATCCAGCCCTCCACGGGGTTCTGTTCATCCATCCCCAACCGGCTCGATCGATCGGGGTCCTGTTCATCCAGAGGCAACGCCACGGGGTCCTGTTCATCCACCCCCACCGCTCACTATTCATCCACCCCCCCCCCGCAATGCTCATTGTTCATCCAGAGACAGCATTGATCAGCTTCAGTTTAGCTGCAGTAGCTCAGGAATCGCTCGATCAGGTTCAGTTAACAGCCATCGATCGATTGCTCGGGTTCAGTAACGTGTAGCCTGCAGTGCAATCGCTCGGGTTCAGTTAGAGCCCAACGCCTCGCTCGGGTTCAGTTAGAGCCAATGCCTCACATACACGCATGTACGTGTACTAGAGAAACGTGCATCACTCGGCCCCCGACCTCCCACCGTAACCGGGAACTCGCCTAAATTTTCCTGCCCTCGCTTCTACCACGGTTTTTTCCGTCATGGACGGCCCAAAGAATGTCATGCAGCTGCGTCTCCGGCCCGCCCAAGACGAAAAGCCCATTTTCTGTCATGATTTTTTGTCATAGAAGTAGGAGCCCACCACATCTATGATGATACCAGGTTTTGTCACAATTATCGTCATAGAAGTGTCATAAGTATGACAAAAAAAATTCTTTCGGCCCAAAATGTCACGGATGTGTCTTTTTTTTGTAGTGACCGATGGTGTACTCGAGGTCGAAGCCAACCACTTGGTACTTGTCCTCGGCAGGGAACTGCTCCATAGTTTGGATGGAGCTCTCCACCGACACCAGATCGTTCGTGTACACCACCGAGAGGGCCTTCCCCCTCACGTGGGTATCCACTACGTGATGCATGGTTAACTGCCCACCGTTGTCATCGTCGGCTGCTAGGAGCGCTATTGGAGCCACGGGGATCGCCATTGGAACCGCTGGATGTCCTCTCTATATGTGTTGTCGTGGAGGTGCTTATTGTGTCGTGTGACGCGATAGACGAAGGTAAATGGTCGCATGAATAAATGGGGGTCGGGCGGCCTGAATTCTTGGCGCGTCCGCATGATAGTTTTTGCAGCAGGTAACTGCATTATCGAGCCGTGCCCGGTACAACCACATGCACACGAACATGCTTGATCATGCGCCGGCCCCAAACGCTGGCAGTGCGCATGGAGGGACATGGGCAGAGCACCCAGAGGGATGCGAGAGCAGAGTGCGCACGGCGGGACGCGAGGAGAGCGCGGCGCGGCCGCCTCAACTGCAAGCAACCACACGCATAGAGCAGTTGAACACGCAGGAAATGGTCGCCTACAAGCAGCCGACACTTGCGTCGCTGTGTAGAGAGCAGTCGTGTGCTACTACCTCCGTATTGGTCTATAGTCCCCTTTATATTATGTGCCATACTTTGCCCTCAAATTTAACCACAAAAATGTTAATGCATGTTATAAAAATTATAGAATTGAAAACTATGTTCAAATACAAATCCAACTATATAATCTTTGGTAACATGCGTTCATATTTTATTAGTTAAATCCTACTTATAAACCAGGACGGGTGTATAGTAGGTAATTCAATCGCAAATGTTTTTTTATTAACTATATGTGTACGTGGCCTTTCGTCCTCCTCTCGCACTTCTTGTCACCCTGCTACCGCAGTCGGCTTACATCGCAAGGTTGCGCAGTGCACGGGAGCGTTCTTTTGGCCAAACGGTGGTGCCAATGAATCATCGGTGAGCCTGTTCCTGCACAACCTCGCAGGTTCCCGCACAAGCTTCCCGGCTGACTGGGTGAAATCCCCCAAAATCCCAATGCTTACCGGCCTGCTATAAAAACCCTCACGGCTGGCGAGTCCTGCATCGCATTTTCCCCTCCCTCCATGTAGCTTATCTCGTCTACTTCTCCCACAATCACCAATGGCACTGATATGTCTCCGTCGTATCTATAATTTTTTATTCTTTCATGCCAATATTATTCAACTATTACATACTTTTGGCAACTTTTTATATGATTTATTTGGACTAACTTACTTATCCAGTGCTAGTGCCAGTTCCTGTTTGTTGCATGTTTTTGTATCGCACAAAATCCATATCAAACAAAGTCCAAACATGATGCAACTCCACGGAGAATTATTTTGGAATATTTGTGAGTTTTGGGAGTTGGAATCACCACAAACGGAGGCCCACACAGACCACGATACACTAGGGTGCGCCCCTGGACCCTGGCGCGTGGTGGTGGGTGGTGCTCACCTTGTACGTCGGTTGTAGATGTACTACTGGTGCAAGGAAGCTTATATTAGGAAAAAGTCATGTAAAAAGATTAGCGCAATCGGAGTTACGGATCTCCAGGAATATAAGAAACGGTTTTCGGCCAGATCTGGGGAATGCGAGACATAAGATAACAGAGAGGGAGATCCAATCGCAGAGGGGTTCCCGCCCCTCCGCCGTCATGGAGACCAAGGACCAAAGGGGGAATTCTCCTCCCATCTAGGGGGAGGCCAAGGAAGAAGAAGAAGGAGGGGGGCTCTCTCCCCCTCGCTTCCCATGGCGCCGGAGTGCCGCTGGGGCAACGATCGGGATGGCGATCTTCATCAACAATCTTGCTACCGTCAACACCAACTCTCTCCCCCTCTATGCAGCAGTGTAACACCTCTTATCCCCACTGTAATCTCTACTTAAACATGGTGGTCAAATCCATATATTATTTCCCAATGATCTATGGTTATCCTATGATGTTTGAGTAGATCCATTTTGTCCTATGGGTTAATCATGATCTTGGTAGGTATGATTGTATATTTTATCTTTGGTGTTGTCCTATGGTGCCCTCTGTTCTGGCGCAAATGTGAGGGGCCCCTGCTGTAGGTTGTTGCAATATGTTCATGGTTTGCTTATTGTCAGTGTTGTGGGGGTGACAGCAGCCTAAACACGGATAAGTGGGTCATGGCGTATGGGAGTAAAGAGGACTTGATACTTAATGCTATGGTTCGGTTTCACGACCTTAATAACCTTTAGTAGTTGCGGATGCTTGCTAGAGTTCCAATCATAAGTGCATATGATCCAAGTAGAGAAAGTATGTTAGCTCATGCCTCTCCCTCATATAAAATTACAAGAATGATTACCGGTACTTGTTATCGATTGCGTAGGGACAAATAACTTTCTTGTTGACACAAACCATTTTACTAAACACCTAACCTTTATTATCTTGCAAAGTACTTCTAGTTTTATTCTTGCAAAGTAGTTCTAGCATCACACCTACAAAATTGTTTCATACTTGTTTCCGGTAAAGCAAACGTCAAGTGTGCATAGAGTTGTATCGGTGGTCGATAGAACTTGAGGGAATATCTGTTCTGCCTTTTGCTCCTCGTTGGGTTCAATACTTATATTTATCGAAGAAGGCTACAAACGATCCCCTATACTTGTGGGTTATCAGGCACTGGTCCATCATGGTCGCTCAGCCACTCCGCCGTCATTAGATGACAGCTCCACCTGGGAGGCTACACCACGGTGGCTCCGCAGTCCCTGGCGTAGTATAGTGCGCGTGGCGTCCCTGTTGGGTTTGCGCGGAACACCCACCACACGCTCGCTGCCGGTGCCCGTCGGCAGCTGTTGCCGGCCGCCTTTGCCGCCACACCACCGTCGAAAGCCAGGGCCATCGCCCGCTCCACCACCGTGGCTTAAAGGCGGGAGGTGGCCGTCATGGCCGCCACCCCACTACCGCCCACCGTGGCCATTACCCGCTCCGCCACCGCGGCCCGAAGGCGGGAGGTGGTGGTCGTGGCCGCCACCCCATCATCGGCCATCATGGCCGCCAGCCCACCGTCGACCGTCGGGGTCATCACCCGCTCCACCACTGCTGCCCGATGGCAGGAGGCGGAGGTGGATGCCGGCACGTGCGTCAGCGACTTTGCGCGCTACATCGAGTTCCTGCGGGAGGAGGATGAGCACCTCGTCGAGCATGCAAAGAGTCTTACCACTGCCGTGGCAGCAGCACACGCTGCCTCAGAGGCAAGGAATCAAGAGATCTACAAGGAGAACCACCGCTCTGAGAGGGGTCGTCTGGAGCGGCAGAGGGCGTTCGAGGTGAGTGTAGCTGAAGTTGCAACAGCTTAGGCACCGTATTGCAGTTGTCTAGCTCGTCGGTAGGCTCCTCTTCCTCTGCCTCTTACTAAGCATGCTTGGCAGAGGAGAGGCTGCCGGAAGTAGTACAAAGCCCCTTCGTAGTAGTATTTAGGGGCTATTTTGTTCAGTTCATCTGACTATAGATATGGTGGAACTGTACAACGTACTTAAAATTAGCTAGTATATAAAGTAGAACTAGCTATTTCAGTACGTGGTTGGCAACAATTAAGGAAAAGTTTGGTCTGTTCAGCTGTCGAGTTGAACTTTTTGTATAAATTAAGTAAACTGCTTAATCTATGAATGAAATCTATGCTTAATTACTGAGTTTTAGTTGCAAAAATTAGATACTGCTAGTGATTTTTAGCTGCATATTTTGACAAATCGCAGTGTTACAAGGTTGACAAATGGCAATGTTACTAGATCAACAAATGTCAATCTTTCAAGTTTGACAAATGGCAACATACCCAATATGACAGATGCCAATCTTACCAAATTGTTTGTAAGTGGTTGCACACGGGTCATCCAAAGTAACTGTTTGCATTGAAGAGATGCACAAATCCTTCTCTCGCTTTGCATATGGGTGTTCTATCTAAAACATTTGCGATCCAGAGCTGCACAAATCCTGCTCGACACATTTTCCCTTGGCTTCCTAGGAAAGCTGTCGGTTTGCATACGGGTGTTCTAACTGAAATGTTTGTGATCGAGATACAATATTAAACCCAAGAAAAAAAATCTATTTTCGGCGGCGTCAGAGGTGGCCTATCGCGCAGTCCTTGTCGATGTCAACCTCCGGGACGCCGTTGTTGAATTCTTCAAGGAAACACAAAATGTTCTTCACTTGTAAATCAAACATCATGTAGTCGTGCTATCGACGGGCAGGGTGAGGGAGGACGGCAGCTGGCGGCACTGAGAGGTAGCGGTCGACTGTGGCGTCCCATGCCGCTGAGGGGAGCGCGCGCACGAGCACGGGCGTGGCGGGTGCAGCCAAACGCATGGGGACCGACGCCGTAGTGGGTGGAGGGGTGCACACGGGCACGGGCACGGGCGTTGGCGCTGGCTTGTACACGAGCTCGTGCGGGTCCCCGTGGAGACCTCGGTGACGCCTGCGGCTTCTAGCTCTCTGATAGTGCTCGGCGACCAGCCCGTCAATGCTATGGGGATGGTCGCTGGTGCGGGCGCGGGGATGGGAGCTGGGAGGGAGCGGGGACAGCAACAGCCGCAGCCAGGTCGTTCTGGGCCATGTCTATGAGGCCCCATTCCTCCTTATTTTCTATCTCGTCCAGCTCGGAGTTGACTTCACCAAACTTGAAGACTAGTGGCAGATGATCCTTCTGCGCCATGGCGTTGGTGGAGGTCTGTGGGAGGGAAGGGAATGGGAGGCGAACAGTAAGGCCGCCCGTATTAAGCAGCGGCTCGAGCACCATTAATGGAGAGGAAGGCGGGCGGCCATGGAAGTCAAAGGTCTCGATTTCCGGTAAGCCTGCATAGTGTACAGCTCGCATTCTTCCCGAAGAGTCTGCACATTGGAGGACAACTTGCACGCCTCTTGGTCAGCCTGCACACAGGACTGCGCTCGCACGCCTCCCGTTCAGTCAAGCATCTGTCCACACGGCACCTCCTATAGCCATTAAAACCAAGACACGTGGTGTCACGTGAATGGTTAACATAACACACACGATTTGAACTATACAAACGTTTGCGATGTTAGAGTGGCAGCTATTTGTTTGAAAATGCCTTTGTTGGTTGTTATTCGAGTGCTTCTTCTCTCAAAATGGACACCAAACATACCACAGCGTGTCGGGTGCCAGTCCATGATAGCATGCCGAGTTTCATGAATTTCAGACGAGTTTTCAATTTGCTAGAATTTAAAAACAAAGCATCTCAACATTTTGCCGCCAATCAAAAGTGCCCTGGTGTTTGAAATTCATTCCCATTTCTTGCATGGGACCTAAGCATACGTCCAAGGACAAAGATTTGATTTTTCAACCAATTTATATGCATTGGAGCATGTGCACGTAGTTCAAATTTGAATTATGCACATAAAATGCACAGAAAACCCAGTTAATGTATAAAAATGTCCGAACGAACCCCGAAAAATTGCAAAATTTAACACAACACTTCTGTTGTTCTATGTTGACACTAGAAAATTTTTGAAAGCAATAAGAGGCAGCGAATATCATTTCGTCCCCGAAGGTGGGACGTTCCCTACCGAAACCATCAGGCTTGTTGTGAGAAGTTCTGGTATGTGAGAAGCTTATACCCAAACCTGCCCCAAATGGGACAAAAAAATTCCCACAACATGTTGATGCCGCTCCATGATAGCATGCCAAGTTTCATGAATTTCAGACGAGTTTTGGATTTACTAGAATTTAAAAACCAAGAATCTCAATGTTTGCGGCCAAGTGATGGTGGCAGGGTGTTTGACATTTATTCCAATTTCTTGCATGGGACCTAAGCATGCAACCCAGCACACATATTTGAATTTTCAACCAATTTATATGCATTGAAGCATGTGCATGTAGTTAAAATTTGAATTATCCACATAAATGCATCGAAAATTTAATTAATGCATAAAAATGTCCAAACGAACCCCCAAAAATCCCAAAAATTGACACAACACTTCTGTTGTTCTATGTTGACAGTAGAAATCTTTTGAAAGCAATAAGAGGCAGCTGATATCATTTCGTCCCCAAAGGTGGGAGGTTCCCTACCAAAACCATGAGGCTTGTTGTGAGAAGCTTTGGTTTGTGAGAAGCTTATACCCAAACCTGCCCCAAATGGGACAAAAGATTTACTACGGCATGTTGATGCCGCTCCATGATAGCATGCCAAGTTTCATGAATTTAAGAATAGTTTTGGATTTACTAGAATTTAAAAACCAGGAATCTCAATGTTTGCGGCGGAGTGACGGTGGTAGGGTGTTTGACATTCATTCCTATTTCTTGCATGGGACCTAAACATGAAACCAAGGACACATATTTGAATTTTCAACCAATTTATATGCATTAAAGCACGTGCAAGTAGTTCAAATTTAAATTATGCACATAAATGCGTTGAAAGCTCAATTAATGCATAAAAATGTCCAAACGAACCCCGAAAAATCCCCAAAATTGACACAACACTCATGTTGTTCTATGTTGACACTAGAAAAAATTTGAAAGCAATAAGAGGCAGCGGATATCGTTTCGTCCCCAAAGGTGGGATGTTCCCTACCGAAACCATCAGGCTTGTTATGAGAACCTTTGGTTTGTGAGAAGCATATCCCCAAACCTGCCCCAAATGGGACAAAAAAATTATCATGGTATGTTGACGCCGCTCCATGATAGCATGCCAAGTTTCATGAATTTCAGATGAGTTTTGGATTTACTAGAAATTAAAAACCAGGTATCTCAATGTTTGCGGCCGAGTGACAGTGGCAGGGTGTTTGACATTCATTCACATTGCTTGCATGAGACCTAAGCATGCAACCAAGGACACCGATTTGAATTTTAAACTAATTTATATGCATTAAAGCATGTGCCTGTAGTTTAAATTTGAATTATGCATATGAATGCATAGAAAACTCAGTTAATGTATAAAAATGTCCAAGCGAACCCCAAAAAATCCCAAAAATTGACACACCACTCGTGTTGTTCTATGTTGACACGAGAAACATTTTGAAAGTAAGAAGAGGCAACATATATCGTTTCGTCCCCCAAGGTGGCACGTACCCTACTGAAACCATCAGGCTTATTGTGAGAGAAGGTCTAGTTTGCGAGAAGCTTATACCCACACCTCCCCAAATGGGGCAATAGTTTTACCACGGCATGTCGCTGCCGGTCCATGATATTATGTCAAGTTTCATGAATTTCAGACAAGTTTTCGATTTACTAGAATGTTAAAAGCATATCTCAATGTTAGCGGCTGAGCGACAGTGTCAAGGTGTTTGACATTCATTCTCATTTCTTGCATGTGACCTATGCTTGCAACCAAGGATAAACATTTGAATTTGCAACCCGTTTTTATGGACTGGAGCATGTGCTTCAATTTTGAATTGTGCACCTGAAATGGCTAGAAAACCAATTTAATGTATAAAATTTCCAAACGAACCCTGAATAATTCCAATTTTTTACGACACACATATAATTGCATGTTCACTTCAGATAAAAGGTCTAGCAATTCAAACACCGTCCATTGCCTCTATGACCCCATTATGTAATTCAAATCAAAATGAAAAATCAAGTAGATCCCACATAGTTTATTATCACCAACCGTGTGAGATGTAATACAAAATATCCTGGAGCACCGTCGGTGTATAGTATGCCTATGGCTTATGCAAGAAGGTGCGGTGGCTACGGTCCACAGCCGACGTGTCAAGCACACTAGCTCGCTCCCCAAATATCATTTCAATGTTCAATCGTCACCGGTGAAAGATGGGGACGTGGACCCGCGTCGTGAGGGCTGTCGGTGTCAAAACCGGAAGATCTCGCGTAGGGGGCCCCAAGCTATGTGTCTAAGGATCAATGGTAACAAGAGGCCAGGGAGCACGATGTTTTCCTAGGTTTGGGCCCTCTTAATGGAGGTAAAACCCTACTCCTACTTGATTATGATTATCGAATAGGAAGATTACGAGAGATGAACTACCTCGAGATTGTGATGGCTAACCCTAGATGGCTAGCCTATGGTGAAAAGTTCGCCTCTACGGTCTGACCCCTCCCATTTATATACACACCGAAGGGGTCTATAGATGGTACAAAGATGGTTTATCAGGGAAATAAACCTCTGGACTCTATTCTTATCGTCCACACGTTGAGAAGTCCCATCCCGACACAGTAGATGATCTTTGACATGATCCTGTGCAGCCCATGCAGCCCGACCCAAACTCCTAGGCCGGACATCTAAGAACCCCCGAATCCAGGACTCCCTCAGTAGCCCCCGAACTTGCCTTCAATGTCGATGTAGTTTGCAGACATGAGTCTTCGGCTTTGCAAGGCGGGTTCTTCCATTGTACTCCGGATTAAAGATAGTTCAGCATTGGCTTCCGCGCCCAGTCTTTATGATTCCTCCCGCCGTCGCCTCGATTTACACGTGTTTGGGTGAATGCGAACGGTCCGTTATCCTTGTATTTTAATATTCTTGGCAAGCTCAAACCGCCCCTATAAACTGAGGCGAGATCCCTAAGTTTTCATCTCGCATCGCACCCGAAAGCAACAGAGCAAGCCACAAAAAATCATGACGAGCGCCCATGGTTCTTCCTCGCGTCCTCATGGCCCACGAAGAGGGGGATTGGCAGAGTGGTTCCATATCTCACCTCTAGCTCAGTCGACTCCAGACGCAAGGATACCTCCCTCACCTAGATCTAGTCTCTGTGCGGGCGGGGCTAACCACCATAGGCACTGATGCATTGGTGGAGAATTTCCCCAATCCCAATCAAGGGAAGAGAGTGTGCTTCACCTCATTTCTTTTGAGGGGCGTGGGATTCCTAATCCACCCCTTCCTTAGGGGCCTACTAGAACACTATGGGATCCAGGTGCACAACCTCACACCAGGTTCTATTTTACATATCTCCGGTTTGTCGCTCTCTGCGAACTCTTCTTGGGCTGTGAGGCTCACTTCGAACTATGGAAGAAGTTCTTCTGCCTCGTCCCTAGCCATCAGGGTGGCGGGTCTATCTTCGAAGTGGGCGGTGCCGAAGTATGGCGTATAGCCGGATCTAGTTAACCCGTTGGGACTCCGAAGAAAGGATCTGCCAAATGGTCTTCGGAATGGTTCTATATCAACGACGTACCCCTTCCAGACCCTGTTCGGCGCGGACTGCCAGAATTTTCCAGTGCCTCTTTAAAGAATCTATACAACTGGCGTCCCAAATCCTCCACCCAAGAAGATAATGCGGAGGTGATGAACTTGGTAAACAAGATCAAGCTATTGACCCATTCCGGACTCTCCATCGTAGAAGTCATGGTTATCACAATAAAGATATGCATCCATCCACTTCAATCCCGAGTAACTCCCTTATGGAACTACACCGGGGATGACATGCGTCCTGCTATAGGCAAAAGGGGCCGGATGGCCAAGCCACATTAGCGGCAGCTCTGGTCGACCTATATAAAGCAGAGGAAGAGGAATTTATGCGTGTAGATTGCCGAGAGGCCTACTCCATGTACACTCCTATTGAATGGGTAAGTTTTTTAACCGCTCAATGCTCTTTTACCCATATGAATGCACTGACCGGATAGCATGGCTATTTGTTTTTTTAAACAGTCATGGAGGCAGATTGTCGAGAACATTAACTGCTCTGCCCCTAGCTAGAGGATCATGATCATGATGAAGACCCCAGATTCCATGAGGATCTGGACATGTTTGTAGAGTTTAAAGATGGAGTTTACTATCAGGCGAGCCTTGACGGCTCGGAGGTGGCCATTATGGCTGACTACCCTAACCTTTATCCTCTGTGAAGGTAAGTGTTTGGAAACTGTATTCTCAAGGAAGAGGAATACTTCCACCAGTCTCCTTATTTCTACATTGGACCATACTTCACAAGATCGGTGCTCAGCGGACCGTACCCAAGGGAGGGCGACTAAGAAAAGGTCAGCATCTTCATGGAAGGGTCATGAAAAAGAAAGGAGGCCGGCAGCGCCTCTGAACTTGCTCCACCATTGAAAAGGTATATACTTCTTTGTTATTATTTAGTCATGAAGTCAGGCCGTCATTCAAATCCTCCTCTATTATCATAGGAGGGGTATTCGGCGTACCGTGGGTAAGGTCCCAGCCAGCCGAGCTGCGGCTAATCCGGCACTGGAGATACCAATTGGGATGGGGGCGCATGCTATGACGCGACACATGCTCGCTCGTTGCACGGAGAGCCGGATGAGATGTCCGTGACCAACTTTGAAGTCGAAAGTGTGATGAATCATCGTCACTTAAAAGAAGCCTTACGTGCCCCTGCCTTAATAGAGCCAGAGTTCAATGCCCTAAGCACTATAGGTGATTATATCTGAGCTGTCCGGGACGGACTCACCGGGGTTGCTCACCTGTTCTCAAAGGATATGCAGGTAAAAAATTTCAGTAACTTAATGGATATGTAGTAGTAGTAGCCCCCAAGACTTAAAGCGGGTGACCAAACCAATTTAAGGATCGTTTGATGATCACAGGTTCTCAAGGAGAAGAACAATGCACTAACCCAGGAGCTTGAAGAAATAAAGAGTGCCCCAATGTACTAAGACAATGATAAAAAATTGGAAGAGGAAGTAAAGAAACAAGCTGAAGAGATAAAGAGCTTAAAGGCTCAACTCTTAGAGGCGCAACAAGAAAACTAGAAACTGAAGGGCGGTATATTCGGTATGTCTTGCGAACCATCTGGATTATTTAAGAGAATTATATAATGCGGAATATGATAGTTCAGTTGATGCAGGTTGCTACGTCTTGAGCTTGCATTGGTTTTCCTCCAAGTGGAGAGGGTGATGCAGCAATAGTAGCGTAAGTATTTCCCTCAATTTTTGAGAACCAAGGTATCAATCCAGTAGGAGGCTCCTCAAAAGTTCCACACACCTACACAAACAAACTGAGAACTCGCAACCTACGCGATAAAGGGGTTGTCAATCCCTTCACAGCCACTTGCAAAAGTGAGATCTAATAAAGATAGTAAGATAAGATCAATATATTTTTGGTATTTTATAATATAGATGTAAAAAGTAAAGATGCAAATAAAAGTAGATTGGAAGCAAGTATGATAAGAGATAGACCCAGGGGCCATAGGATTCACTAGAGGCTTCTCTCAAGATAGCATAAGTATTACGGTGGGTGAACAAATTACTGTCGAGCAATTGATAGAAAAGCGAATAATTATGAGATTATCTAGGCATGATCATGTATATAGGCATCACGTCCATAACAAGTAGACCGACTCCTACCTGCATCTACTACTATTACTCTACACGTCGACCGACTCCTGCCTGCATCTAGAGTATTAAGTTCATAAGAACAGAGTAACGCATTAATCAAGATGACATGATGTAGAGGGATAAACTCAAGCAATATGATATAAACCCCATCTTGTTATCCTCGGTGGCAACAATACAATATGTGCCTTGCAACCCTTTCTGTCACTGGGTAAGGACACTGCAAGATTGAACCCAAAGCTAAGCACTTCTCCCATGGCAAGAAAGATCAATCTAGTAGGCCAAATCAAACTGATAATTCGAAGAGACTTGCAAAGATAACTCAATCATACATAAAAGAATTCAGAGAAGATTCAAATATTATTCATAGATAAACTTGATCATAAACCCACAATTCATCGGATCTCGACAAACACACCGCAAAAAGAGTTTACATCGAATAGATCTCCACAAGAGAGGGGGAGAACATTGTATTGAGATCCAAAAAGAGAGAAGAATCCATCTAGCTAATAACTATGGACCCGTAGGTCTGTGGTAAACTACTCACAACTCATCGAGGGGCAAGGATGTTGATGTAGAAGCCCTCCATGGTCGATTCCTCCTCCGGCAGAGTGTCGGCGAAGGCTCCAAGATGGGATCTCGCGGATACAGAAGGTTACGGTGGTGGAAATTGTGTTTCGTCTGCCTCCTGGATGTTGTCGGGGTAAGTAGGTATATATAGGAGGAACAAGTACGTCGGTGGCCACCCGAGGGGTCCACGAAATAGGGGGGCGCGCCCTACAGGGAGGGGGGCGCCCTCCTATCTCGTGGGATCCTCGGCTGCTTCTTGAATTGCACTCCAAGTCCTCTAGATCACGCTCGTTCCAAAAATCACGCTCCCGAAGGTTTCATTCCGTTTGGACTCCGTTTGATATTCCTTTTCTTCGAAATACTGAAATAGGCAAAAAAAACAGCAATACAGGTTGGGCCTCCGGTTAGTAGGTTAGTCCCAAAAATGATATAATTGTGTAAAATAATGCCCATAAACATCCAAAGGGGTAATATAATAGCATGGAACAATCAAAAATTATAGATACGTTGGAGACGTATCACAGGTATGTTGACCGGCCGCCCCGAGGAGGAAAAGCCAGTTCTTCAGAGTGACATTCTGAAGGAGTTGGCCAAGCTGCATGAACGTGCTCGGAAGGCAATGAAGAACATGGTCAAAGCCTTGTGGCCCTCCGACGTCCCTCCATAATGTATGGAGGGGTTGGCTGATCTTTTCAAGGGTGCCCGGCGTTGGTTCGAGCTGTGGAAGACATCGGTCTATCATGAAGGCGCTCGAGAGGCATGGGCCATGGTGAAGACACGCTATACTGGTCTTGACCCAAACCATATGTCCAGGGTTGGACCGCGGGGACCCGACGGGAAGGAAATTCCCGTAAACTTGGTATATGACAAAGTAATGACAGTGGCAAAATTTTCGCAATAGGATTGTATATTAGATAGCCTATTAGATGGCATAGAAAGGGAGTGAGTGCTTGATTTGATGTACCCTTGTACTTTACAACTGAACTTATCTCCTGCCGGATTCTATGAAAATTTTGTCATCGCAGACCTTCGACTTCGACCACCGAACCAAAAAGTTGGAGTATCCGCATACTATGTTTAACAGTAAACATTTGGTATTGTCGGAAACCAGGAAATCCGGTCATATTGCTCAAACAGACAAACTGTGATATGCGGAGTTATGTTATATTACTTTTTAACGTAAGAAACATCTTCCACGAAAAATTGTTCCATTAGGGGTTCCTTTTCTTAGGCTGGGCTTGTATCTGAAGTACAGATAGCCGCTATTATGCTTTATTCCTAAAACATCCTATCGAATATGTGCCGCCCAAATATTCTCTTAAGAATGCTAGCTTTCAGCTTCACCCGTCTGAGGTACAACGCCGGATAACCCGGTTGTAACAATCACAGAGGTGCTCCCTTTACACCCTGACCGAACAAACGGGAACATAGGGTATAAGTATAGGAACGAGGCACCCAGCTTGGCAAAAACATAAGTCATAGAGGTGCATAAAATGGAAGAAACAACAGATAGTATGGACAAAAGAAGCTTTTAAGCTTTGTAATAAAATGCTTCTTTCAAAAGAAGCCCCCATGTATGGTGAGATGTATACATTTCAAGATGCGTACCCCCAACAATGTGGTTTATCCGAACATACAATATAAGAAAGGAGGGTTAAAGAGGGTAAAAAGAAAAAGAAAATGGAAAGAAGAAACCTAATTTTTAACTTAGACCTGAGGGGGCTGAATTATGCGTAAAATCTCCGGAGCCGGGAGGCATTCCATGGATTCGGATCAAGGCGATTATCCTCCGTAGTGCGAAGGCGATAGGCTCCTCCAGTAAGGACTTCATCAATAATGAAGGGGCCCTCCCATTTGGATTTGAGCTTATCCTTTTTCTTCTCCGGGAGGCGTAGAACAAGTTCTCCAACCTTATATGTTTTAGCCCACACTTGTCTACTTTGGTAATGCCTGGCCTGTTGTTGATAAAATGCGGAACGGGCCTTAGCTACATCTCACTCCTCTTCTAGTCCATCCAGGTCGTCCTGCCGATCAAGTTCGGCTTCTTTCTCTTCGTACATGCGTACTCTAGGTGAGTCATGAATAATATCGCAAGGTAATACGACTTCAGCGTCGTACACCATAAAGAAGGGTGTGTATTGATGACCCACAAGTGTAGGGGATCTATCATAGTACTTTTGATAAGTAAGAGTGTCGAACCCAACGAGGAGCAGACGGAAATGATAAGCGGTTTTCACTAAGGTTTTCTCTACAAGCACTGAAATTGTAGGTAATAGATAGTTTTGTGATAAGATAAATTGTAATGGGTAACAAGCAAATAAAGTAAATAAAGTGCAGCAAGGTGGCCCAATCCTTTTTGTAGCAAAGGATAAGCCTGGACAATTTCTTATAATGAGAAAGGAGCTCCCGAGGACATATGGGAATTATCGTCAAGCTAGTTTTCATCATGCTCATATGATTCACGTTTGGTACTTTGATAATTGGGATAATTAGATTTATGCCCCTAGTTGTGTCCCACTCATCTGTTTTACCCCTAATTTCCAAAAGCCACCGGTTCTCTCCAAGTCACTTTGCTCCTCTTATGCTTTTGCCCTTTGACCGTTTGGCCGTCAGTTTGAAAACTTCATAACTAATTCATAGTAAATCGGAAAAATGCAAATAAGATACCAAAATGTTCAGAAAAACATCACCTATATGTCAGTGTCATTTGCATTCATGAAAAAGTGTTGGAAAGTTCCTATCCAAGTTTTAGCTCTTATGCTACCACCATGAATAGTAAAATCTAAAAAATTCAAAAAAAATCAAAAAAAATTGGTGGCAAAGAATGACAAATGTTTTAAGTGTGTGCCAAGTTTCATCAGGGAATAACATTCATGGGTGCCACAACAAAAAAACAATCAACACTCCAAAATAGATTATTTTTTTGCCACGACTTCCACGAATGTCGTTCCCTAATGAAACTTGGCAAGCACTTAGAACATTTGTTGTTCTTTGCCACCATATTTTTTTGAACTTTTCTTATTTTTTTAGAGTTCACCATTCATGGTGGTATCAAAAGAGCTAAGACTTGGATGTGCACTTTCCAACACTTTTTTCATGAATGCAAATGACACTGACATATAGGTGATGTTTTTCTGAACATTTTGGTATCTTATTTGAATTTTTTGATTTAGTATGAATTAGATATGAAGTTTTCAAACTGATGGTGAAACGGTCAAAGGGAAAAACCATAAGAGAAGCAAAGTGACTTGGACAGAACCGGTGAATTTTGGGAATTAGGGGTAAAACAAATGAGTGGGACACAACTAGGGGCATAAATCTATATATCCCTTGATAATTTGATATGTGGGTGGACCGGTGCTTGGGTACTGCCCTTACTTGGATAAGCATCCCACTTATGATTAATCCCTATTGCAAGCATCCACAACTACAAAAGAAGTATTAAGATAAACCTAACCACAACATTGAACATATGGATCCAAATCAGCCCCTTACGAAGCAATGCATAAACTAGGGTTTAAGCTTTTGTCACTCTAGCAACCCATCATCTACTTATTACTTCCCAATTCCTTCCTCTAGGCCCAAATAATGGTGAAGTGTCATGTAGTCGACATTCACATAACACCACTAGAGGAAAGACAACATACATCTCATCAAAATATCGAACGAATACCAGATTCACATGACTAGTAATAGCAAGACTTCACCCATGTCCTCAGGAACAAACGTAACTACTCACAAAGCATATTCATGTTCATAATTAGAGGAGTAATAATATGCATTAAGGATCTGAACATATGATCTTCCACCAAGTAAACCAATTAGCATCAACTACAAGGAGTAATCAACCCTACTAGCAACCCACAGGTACCAATTTGTGGTTTGGATACAAGATTGGATACAAGAGATGAAATAGGGTTTTGAGAGGAGATGGTGCTGGTGAAGATGTTGATGGAGATTGACCCCTTCCCGATGAGAGGATCGTTGGTGATGATTTCCCCCTCCTGGAGGGAAGTGTCCCCGGCAGAACAGCTCTGTCGGAGCTCTAGATTGGTTCCACCAAGGTTCCGCCTCGTGGCGGCGGAGTTTCGTCCCGTAAGCTTTCCCCTGAGTTTTTCCAGGCTAAAAGCCTTCATATAGCAGAACATGGACACCAGAGGGCCACCAGGGGGCCCAGGAGACAGGGGGCGCGCCCAGTAGGGGTGGGCACGCCCCCACCCTCCTGGCCAGGGTGTGGCCCCCCTGAGGTGTTTCTTCCGCTCAATAATTCTTATTAATTCCAAAAATAAGTTTCGTGGAGTTTCAGGATTTTTTGAGCAGTGCAGAATAGGTTTCCAATGTTTGCTGCTTTTCCAGCCGAAATTCCAGCTGCCGGCATTCCCCCTCTTCATGGTAAACCTTGTAAAATAAGAGAGAATAGCCATAAGTATTGAGATATAATGTGTAATAACAACCCATAATGCAATAAATATTGATATAAAAGCATGATGCAAAATGGACGTATCATGTATCCGGTCGTTCGGTTGGGCGTCGTCCGGAGTCCCCAGAGTACGGAATTGAGTTCCTCAACCTAGTGCTTACCCAATTCTCGTAAAGAGCGCATGAGTCTTGGTTTGATACCACTCATGATCAGACCATTGGCACGTTCGACTTGGCCGTTCGTTTGGGGTGGTATACAGATGCATACTGAGTTTAATGCCCAACTTGGCACACCAGGTTTTCACCTCATCAGCTGTGAAGTTAGAGCCATTGTCAGTGATGATACTGTGCAGGACACCATAACAGTGGACTACGCCTGATATAAAATTGATCACTGGTCTGGCCTCAGCTATTTTAACTAGTTTGGCTTCTCTCCATTTAGTGAATTTATCCACCTTGACTGATAGGTATTTCTTTTTGTGGCTTCCGCCTTTAAGGGGTCCGACCATGTCAAGCCCCTAGACTTCAAAGGGCCAAGTAATGGGGATTGTTCTTAATGCAGTGGGAGGCATGTGGCTCTGGTTGGCAAAGAGTTGGCGGCCCACGCAGCATTGGACAAGGTCTTGAGCGTCAGCTCGAGCCGTAGGCAAGAAAAAGCCTGTTCGGAACGCCTTTCTTACAAGGGCGCATGCTGCAGCGTGATGACCATCGAGAACGGCATGTATATCTGCCAAGAGCTGGCTGATGACCCACAAGTGTAGGGGATCTATCGTAGTCCTTTTGATAAGTAAGAGTGTCGAACCCAACGAGGAGCAGAAGGAAATGACAAGCAGTTTTCGATAAGGTATTATCTGCAAGCACTGAAATTATCGGTAACAGGTAGTTTTGTGATAAGGTAATTTGTAACGGGTAACAAGTAATGAAAGTAAATAAGGTGCAGCAAGATGGCCCAATCCTTTTTGTAGCAAAGGAAAAGGCTGGACAAATTCTTCTATGAAGGAAAACGCTCCCGAGGACACATGGGAATTATCGTCAAGCTGGTTTTCATCATGCTCATATGATTCACGTTCGTTACTTTGATAATTTGATATGTGGGTGGACTAGTGCTTGGGTACTGCCCTTTCTTGGACAAGCATCCCACTTATGATTAACCCCTATTGCAAGCATCCGCAACTACAAAAGAAGTATTAAAGTAAACCTAACCATAGCATGAAACATATGGATCCAAATCAGCCCCTTACGAAGCAACTCATAAACTAGGGTTTAAGCTTCTGTCGCTCTAGCAACCCATCATCTAATTATTACTTCCCAATGCCTTCCTCTAGGCCCAAACAATGGTGAAGTGTCAAGTAGTCGACGTTCACATAACACCACTAAAGGAGAGACAACATACATCTCATCAAAATATCAAACGAATACCAGATTCACATGACTACTTATAGCAAGATTTCTCCCATGTCCTCAAGAACAAACGTAAGTACTCACAAATCATATTCATGTTCATAATCAGAGGGGTATTAATATGCATATAGGACTGAACATATGATCTTCCACCGAATAAACCAACTAGCATCAACTACAAGGAGTAATCAACACTACTAGCAACCCACAGGTACCAATCTGAGGTTTTGAGACAAAGATTGGATACAAGAGATGAACTAGAGTTTGAGTGGAGATGGTGCTGGTGAAGATGTTGATGGAGATTATCCCCCTCCCGATGAGAGGATCCATGGTGATGACGATGGTGACAATTTCCCCCTCCTGGAGGGATGTTTCCCCGGCAGAACAGCTCCGCCGGAGCCCTAGATTGGTTCCGCCTCATGGCGGCGGTGTCTCGTCCCGAAAGCTTGCTTATGATTTTTTCAAGGTAAAATACTTCATATAGAAGAAGATGGGCACTGGAGGCCTGCCAAGGGGCCCACGCGGCAGGGGGGCACGCCCAGGGGGGTAGGGTGCGCCCCCATCCTTGTGGACGGTGGGTGGCCCCCCTCTGGTACTTTCTTCGCTCGGTATTTTTTATTAATTCCAAAAATAACTTCCGTGGAGTTTTAGGACTTTTGGAGTTGTGCAGAATAGGTCTCTAATATTTGCTCCTTTTCCAGCCTAGAATTCCAGCTGCCGGCATTCTCCCTCTTCGTGTAAACCTTGTAAAATAAGAGAGAATAGGCATAAGTATTGTGACATAACATGTAATAACAACCCATAATGCAATAAATATCGATATAAAAGCATGATGCAAAATGGATGTATCAACTCCCCCAAGGTTAGACCTCGCTTGTCCTGAAGCGGAAGTCGATAATGAAAAATATGTCCACATGTTTACAGATAGAGGTGTCGATAAAATAAAATACGGACGTGAGGGCATCATGATCATTCTTACAACAGCAACATATATATATATATATTGTCATATGATTTCTTATGCTCAAGTAATAATCTATCCACAATGTCAAGTATAAATCAGAAACTTCATTGAAAACTAACAAACTATAATCTCGATCATTGAAGCAATTGCAATTTATCATAACATCGGAAAGAGTCAATATAAGAGCTTTTCAGAAAGTCCACATACTCAACTATCATTTAGTGTTTCACAATTGCTAACACTCACGCAATACTTATGGGTATGAAGTTTTAATCGGACACAGAGAAAGATAGGGGCTTATAGTGTTGCCTCCCAACCTTTTACCTCAAGGGTAATGTCAACAATAATAGTTCATGATAACTTACACACACACACACACACACACACACACACACACACACACACATATATATATATATATATATATATCAGGATCTTTCCAACACAAGGTGCTTGCTAAAGGATAAAATATAAAATGTAAAGGTGAAGATCACCATGACTCTAGTAAAAGGTATAAGACAAAAGTAAAAGATAGGCCCTTCGTAGAGGGAAGAAGAGGTTGTCATGTGCTTTTATGGTTGGATGCACGAAATCTTAATGCAAAAGAACGTCACTTTATATTGCCACTTGTGATATGGACCTTTATTATGCAGTCCGTCACTTTTATTGCTTCCATATCACAAGATCGTATAAAGCTTATTTTCTCCACACTAATAAGTCATACATATTTAGAGAGTAATCTTTATTGCATGCAACATGAGAACTTACTTGAAGGATCTTACTCAATCCATAGGTAGATATGGTGGACTCTCATGGCAAAACTGGGTTTAAGGATATTTAGAAGCACAAGTAGTATCTCTACTTGCCGCAAGGAATTTGGCTACCATGAGAGGGAAAGGCAAGCTCAACATGTTGGATGATCCATGACAATATACTTTATTTCGGATATAAGAAAACATAACCCATTACATTATCTTCCTTGTCCAACATCAACTCTTTAGCATGTCATATTTTAATGAGTGCTCACAATCATAAAAGATGTCCAAGGTAGTATATTTATATGTGAAAACCTCTCTTTCTTTATTACTTCCTATTAATTGCAACGATGACCAAAACTATGTTTGCCAACTCTCAACAACTTTTATTCATCATACTCTTAGTATGTGAAGTCATTACTCTCCATAAGATCCATATGATCTCTTTATTTCTTTTTATTCTTTCTTTTTCTTTTATTCCCTCAAGATCGTAGCAAGATAGCAAAGCCCTCGACTCAAAACTAATCTTTATTATATATAGCTCAAGGAATCAATTACATAGAGGGTTCATCAAGCAAAACTCAAAACTAGATCATTCTAAAACTTTGTTCTACTAGATCAAGATATTACCAAAAGGATCGAACTAAGAAAAACGGTAAAGTTAGGAGTGTGATGGTGATACGATACCGGGGCACCTCCCCCAAGCTTGGTAGTTGCCAAGGGGAGTGCCCATACCCATGTATTTAGTTCTCCTTTGCTGGTGGAGAAGATGGCGGTGATGATGGATATATAGTCACACATCAAGCGTAGGAGATCCTCCAATTTGAGGATAATGCCCTTGAGTGCGGTGATATGCTCCTTCAACAAAATATTTTCACGTGTGAGATACTTGTTTTGTATGCGATCTAATTCAATCATCTTGAAAGCTTCAATCTCAGTTGGGGTAAGAAGATTTTGATGAAGTTGAAGGATGTCTTCTTCTGCTGCTGCCGGAGCTTGATCCTTCATGGCCTTCTTGATCCTATCATCCCTGTTGATTTTTCTGGGTTCTTCTCTCTTCAGCTCTATCTTCATAAGCCAAGCATAGTTGCCCTCATTGTTGGAGGAGGGGGACGACATGATGCCTGGCCTTGACAACTCTGGTAGAAAACAGCTCGAAACAAAAACAGAGGATATTTGTGTCATACGAGGGTCAAAACCTTTGGGAGATTATATAATGAATTTTACCGACCAAAAGAAGTATTGTGCAAGAAAACGGAGTCCGAAGAGCACATGATGTGCCCACGACATAGGGGGCGCGCCCAGGGGGGTAGGGGGCGCCCGCCACCCTCGTGGACGCCTCGTGTCCTTCCCGGACTACTTATTATTTTCCTATTTTCTTAAATATTCCAAAACAGAGAAAAAATGCTCTTAGAACTGTTTTGGAGTCGGTTTGCTTACCGTACCACGTACCTATTCCTTTTCGAAGTCTGAAGCATTCTGGAAAGTGTCCATTATGTATTCCTCCGGGCTTACGGTTTCAATCACATTGGTTTCAACATTTATGGGATTTCCTGAGATATAATGCTTGATTCTTTGACCGTTCACCACCTTCAGATTTGTGCCTTCGAAGTTGTTGATTTTTATGTGTATGACCTTGAAGTATGTCTAGAGGGGCGGGTGATTAGACTACTTGACTAATTAAAAACTTAACCTTTTCCCAATTTTAGTCTTTGGCAGATTTTAGCAAACTTAGCACAAGTCAAGCAATCTTCACACAATTCAAGCAAGCATGCAAAGAGTATATTAGCAACGGAAATTAAAGCATGCAACTTGCAAGAAAGTAAAGGGAAGGGTTTGGAGATTTCAAACGCAATTTGGGGACACGGTGATTTTTGAGCCGTGGTTCCGATAGGTGGTTCTATCTTACATCCATGTTGATGGAGACTTCAACCCACAAAGGGTAACGGTTGCGCGAGTCCACGAAGGGCTCCACCCAAGAAGGGTCCACGAATAAGCAACCTTGTCAATCCCACCATGGCCGTTACCCACGAAGGACTTGCCTCACTAGAGGTAGATCTTCACGAAGTAGGGGATCTCCTTGCCCTTACAAACTCCCTGATTCAACTCCACAATCTTGTCGGAGGCTCCCAAGTGACACCTAGCCAATCTAGGAGACACCACTCTCCAAGACGTAACAAATGGTGTGTTGATGATGAACTCCTTGCTCTTGTGCTTCAAAAGATAGTCTCCCCAACACTCAACTCTCTCTCATAGGATTTGGATGTGGTGGAAAGAAGATTTGAGTGGAAAGCAACTCGGGGAAGGCTAGAGATCAAGATTCATATGGTAGGAATGGAATATATTGGCCTCAACACATGAGTAGGTAGTTCTCTCTCAGAAATGGTAAGTTGGAAGTGTAGGTTTGTTCTGATGGCTCTCTCCACGAATGAAGAGGAGGTGGAGGGGTATATATAGCCTCCACACAAAATCTAACCGTTACACACAATTTACCAATCTCGGTGGGACCAAATCAACAAACTCGGTCGGACCGATTCAGTAAACCTAGTGACCGTTAGTGATTTTGGTGGGACCGACATGCAACTCTGTGAGACCGATATGATTAGGGTTAGGGCATAATGTAATCTCGGTGAGAACGATTAAACAAACTCGGTGAGACCGATTTTTGTAATTAGCTAACCAGAGAGTTGGTCAGGTAAACTCAGTGGGACTGATTCGCTCTTTTCGGTGAGACCGAAATGTTACGAAAGGGAAACAGAGAGTTTACATTGCAATCTCGGTGGGACCGATCGCTCACTTCGGTTAGACCGAAACTTTACGAAGGGAAACATAGAGATTACAATCCCATCTCGGTGAGACCGAGATCCCTATCGGTGAGACCGATTTGCCTAGGGTTTGTGGCAGTGGCTAAGACATTTGAACTCGGTGGCGCCGGATAGAAAGAATCGGTAGGACCGATTTTGACTCTAGGTTTAGGTCATATGTGGATATGAGAAAGTAGTTGAGGGTTTTTTGGAGCATATCACTAAGAACTTGAAGCAAGAGGCTCATTAAGCAACACCTCATGCCTCCTTGATAGTATTGGCTTTTCCTATAGACTCAATGTGATCTTGGATCACTAAGATACAAAATGTAGAGTCCTGAGCTTTTGAGCTTGAGCCAATCCTTTCATCCTTAATATTTTGAGGGATCCACTTTCATCATCCATGACATGCCATTCATTGAGCTTTCCTAAAATATTTGTCTTGGAATAGTATTAGCTCAATGAGCTATATGTTGTTATGAATTATCAAAACCACCTAGGGATAGTTGCACTTTCATTATGGCACCGAAACGATAGACCTCCTCGATAACGTAAGGACCTTCCCATTTAGAAAGGAGTTTTCCTGCAAAAAATCTTAAATGAGAGTTGAAAAGCAACACATAATCACCTACATTAAACTCACGCTTTTGTATCCTGTTGTCATGCCATCTTTTAAGTTTTTCTTTAAACATTTTGGCATTCTCATAGCCTAGAGTTCTCCATTCATCAAGTGAGCTAATGTCAAATAGCCTCTTCTCACCGGCAAGTTTGAAATCATAGTTGAGCTCTTTAATGGCCCAATATGCCTTATGTTGTAGTTCGAGAGGTAAGTGGCATGCTTTTCCATAAACCATTTTATACGGAGACATACCCATAGGATTTATGTTGTAGTTCTATAAGCCCATAATGCATCATCCAGTTTCTTGGACCAATTCTTTCTAGATCTATTAACAGTCTTTTCAAAATCAATTAAAGCTCTCTGTTACTCAGTTCTACTTGGCCACTAGACTGTGGGTGATATGGAGATGCAATTCTATGATTAATATCATACTTAGCAAACATTTTATGAAAAGCACCATGAATAAAATGTGAACCACCATCAGTCATTAGGTATCTAGGGACTCCAAACCTCGGAAAAATAACTTCTTTAAGCATCTTAATAGAGGTGTTATGATCAGCACTACTAGTTGGGATAGCTTCTACCCACTTAGTAACATAATCAACAGCAACTAAAATATGTGTATACCCATTAGAGGAAGGAAACGGTCCCATATAACCAAGCTCCAAAGATCAAATGGTAAAATAACAAGTGAATAATTCATAGGCATTTCTTGATGTCTACTAATATTACCAATTCTTTGACATTCATCGCAAGACAAGACAAACTTACGGGCATCCTTGAAGAGAGTAGGCCAATAAAAACTGGATTGCAATACCTTATGCACAGTTCTATCTCCAGCGTGGTGTCCTTCATAAGCCTCGGAGTGACACTTGCGTAGGATCTGTTCCTGTTCATGCTCAGGTACACAACGTCTAATAACACCATCTACTCCTTCTTTATAAAGGTGTGGGTCATCCTAGAAGTAATGTCTTAAATCATAGAAGAACTTTTTATTTTGCTGGTATATGAAACTAGGTGGTATATATATTTAGCAATAATGTATTTAGCATAATCAGCATACCATGGAGCAGTACGAGAAGCATTTATGATAGCTAATTGTTCATCAGGGAAGCTATCATCAATAGGTAGTGGGTCATCAAGAACATTGTCTAACCTAGACAAGTTGTCTGCAATGGGGTTCTGTGCTCCCTTTCTATCAATAATATGCAAATCAAATTCTTGTAGTAGCAGAACCCATCTAATAAGTCTAGGTTTAGCATCTTAATTTTCCATAAGATATTTAATAGCAGCATGATTAGTGTGAACAGTTACTTTAGAGTCAACGATATAAGGTCTAAACTTATCACAAGCAAATACACCTGCTAAAAATTCTTTTTCAGTAGTAGCATAATATCTCTGGGCACTGTCTAGAGTTTTACTAGCATATTGAATAACATTTAGTTTTTTATCAACTCTTTGTCCTAGAACAGCACCTACGGCATAATCACTAGTAGCACACATAATTTCAAAGGGTAAATTCCAATCAGGTGGCTGAACAATAGGTGCAGAAATCAAAGCTTTCTTAAGTATTTCAAATGCTTCTACACAATCATCATTGAAGATAAAAGGCCTAGAAATTTCAGAGAAGTCCTTAACCTCCTATAAAAACTAGCATGACCAAGGAAACTTCTTATACCTTTGATGTCCTTAGGACACGACATCTTTTCAATAGCATCAACTTTAGCTTTATCAACTTCAATACCTCTTTTAGAAATTTTATGCCCCAAGACAATACTTTCATTAACCATAAAGTGTCACTTTTCCCAATTCAAGACAAGGTTAGTTTCTTCGCATCTCTGCAAAACTCGATCAAGGTTGCTCAAGCAATCATCAAAAGAAGATCCATAAACAGAGAAATCATCCATGAAAACCACAAAAATCTTTTCACAAAAGTCAGAGAATATAGCCATCATGCATCTTTGAAAGGTAGCAGGTGCATTACATAAACCAAAAGGCATACGTCTACAA
Source organism: Triticum aestivum (assembly GCF_018294505.1). NCBI lineage: Eukaryota > Viridiplantae > Streptophyta > Magnoliopsida > Poales > Poaceae > Triticum > Triticum aestivum. Next base: position 124,180,248 of record NC_057795.1, on the reverse strand, counting down.
GCAAAAGTATCGAAAGGGCAAGTAAAAGTGGTCTTTTCTTGATCCTCTTTTGACACAGGTATTTGAGAGAAACCAGAGTAACCATCTAGAAAGCAAAAATGTGTATGTTTGGATAATCTTTCTAGCATTTGATCAATGAAAGGCAAAGGGTAATGATCCTTTCTAGTAGCTTTATTTAATTTGCGGAAATCAATTACCATCCTATAACCTGTAACCATTCTTTGCGGGATCAATTCATATTTATCATTAGGAATGACAGTAATACCTCCCTTCTTAGGGACACAATGGATGAGACTTACCCACTGACTATCACCAACGAGATAAATTATACCTGCCTCCAGGAGCTTTAGTATTTCTTTTCTTACCACTTCTTTCATCTTAGGATTTAACCGTCGTTGGTGATCAACAACTGGTTTGGCGTCTTTCTCCAATTTTATTTTGTGTTGGCATAGAGTGGGACTAATGCCCTTAAGATCATCAAGAGTATATCCAATAGCAGCACGGTGCTTCTTCAGAGTTTTCAATAATTTTTCCTCTTCCTGCTCTGAAAGTTTAGCACTAATAATAACAGGATATATCTTATTTTCATCAAGATAAGCATATTTAAGAGTATCCGGTAGTGGCTTAAGCTCAAACATGGGATCACCCTTGGGTGGTGGAGGATCCCCTAGAATTTCAATAGGCAAGTTGTGTTTCAAAATAGGTCCATGTTTAAAGAATACTTCATCTATCTCCCTTCTTTCATTCATAAACATATCATTTTCATGGTCTAGCAATATTGTTCTAAAGGATCATTAGGAGGCACGACAATAGAAGCAAGACCAAGAATTTCATCCTTACTAGGCAATTCTTTATCATGGGGTTGTCAACGAAATTTAGCAAAATTAAACTCATGAGACATATCCCCCAAACCAACAGTAAAAACATCCTTTTTGCAGTCTATCCTATCATTAACAGTATTCAAGAAGGGTCTACCAAATATGATGGGACAAAAGCTATCTTGTGGGGAACCAAAAACAAGAAAATCAGCAGGATATTTAACTTCCCCACACAAGACTTCAACATCTGTAACAATCCCAACTGGTGAAATAGTATCTCTATTGGCAAGCTTAATTGTAACATCAATTTCTTCTATCTCAGTAGGTGCAATATCATGCACAATTTCTTTCTATAAGGAATGAGGTATTGCACTTGCACTAGCACCATGCTACCTCTTGAGCACTGCATTGGTTTTCCGTGAAGAGGAAAGGGCGATGCAGCAAAGTAGCATAAGTATTTCCCTCAGTTTTTGAGAACCAAGGTATCAATCTAGTAGGAGGCTCCTCAAAAGTCCCACGCACCTACACAAAGAAATAAGAACCTCGCAACCAACTCAATAAAGGGGTTGTCAATCCCTTCACACTAACTTGCAAAAGTGAGATCCGATAGAGATAATAAGATAAGATAAATATTTTTGGTATTTTTATGATATAGAGTGGAAAATAAAAGATGCAAATAAAAGTAGATGGAAAACTTATATGATAAAAGATAGACCTGGGGGCCATAGGTTTCACTAGTGACTTCTCTCAAGATAGCATAAGTATTATGGTGGGTGAACAAATTACTGTCGAGCAATTGATAGAAAAGTGTATAGTTATGAGAATATCTAGGCATGATCATGTATATAGGCATCACGTCCGTGACAAGTAGACCGAAACGATTTTAGATCTACTACTATTAATCCACACATGGACCGACTCCTCCCTGCATCTGAGTATTAAGTTCATTAGAACAGAGTAACACATTAAGAAAGATGACATGATGTAGAGGGATAAACTCATGCAATATGACATAAACCCCATCTTTTTATCCTTGATGGCAATAATACAATACGTGCCTTGCTGCCCCTGCTATCACTGGGAAAGGACACCGCAAGATTGAACCCAAAGCTAAGCACTTCTCCCATTGCAAGAAAGATCAATCTAGTAGGCCAAACCAAACTGATAATTCGAAGAGACTTGCAAAGATAACAAATCATACATAAAAGAATTCAGAGGAGATTCAAATATTTCTCATAGATAAACTTGATTATAAACCCGCAATTCATCGGATCTTGACAAACACACAGCAAAAAGAGTTACATCGAATAGATCTCCAAGAAAATCAAGGAGAACTTTGTATTGAGATTCAAAGAGAGAGAAGAAGCCATCTGTGGACCCGAAGGTCTGTGGTAAACTACTCACAACTCATAGGAGAGGCCTTGGAGATGATGTAGAGGCCCTCCATGGTCGATTCCCCCCTTCGACGGAGCACCGACGAAGGCTCCAAGATGGGATCTCACGGATACAGAAGGTTGCAGTGGTGGAAATAGTTTTTCGTGGTGCTCCTGGATGTTTTCGGGGCACGTGGATATGTATAGGAGGAAGAAATAGGTCGGTTGACGCTCAAGCGGCCCACGAGGGTGGGGGGCGCGCCCACCCAAGGGGGCGCGCCGGGCACCCTCGTGGCCGCCTCGTTTTTTGCTTGACGTCCAGTCCAAGTCCCCTGGATTGCGTTTGTTCCAAAAAGATCGCTCCCGAAGATTTCATTCCGTTTGGACTCCGTTTGATATTCCTTTTCTTCGAAACACTGAAATAGGCAAAAAAACAACAATTCGGGCTGGGCCTCCGGTTAGTAGGTTAGTCCCAAAATGATATAAAGATGTAAAGTAAAGCCCATAAACATCCAAAACAGGTAATATAATAGCATGGAACAATCAAAAATTATAGATACGTTGGAGACGTATCAAGCATCCCCAAGCCTAATTCCTGCTCGTCCTCGAGTAGGTAAATGATAAAAACAGAATTTTTGATGTGGAATGCTACCTAGCATAATTCTCAATGTAATTTTCTTTATTGTGGCATGAATGTTCAGATCCAAATGATTCAAAATAAAAGTTCATATTGACATAAGAAATAGTAATACTTCAAGCATACTAATCAAAGCAATCATGTCTTCTCAAAATAGCATGGCTATAGAAAGTTTATCCCTACAAAATCATATAGTTTGGTCATGCTCCATTTTCGTCACATAAGAATGCTCTCATCTTGCACACCCCCAATGACAAGCCAAGCAATTGTTTCATACTTTAGTAATCTCAAACTTTTTTCAACTTTCACGCAAAACATGAGCGTGAGCCATGGACATAGCACTATGGGTGGAATAGAGTATGATGATGGAGGTTGTGTGGAGAAGAAAAAAAAAGAAGAAAGTCTCATGTTAACGAGGCTAATCAATGGGCTATGGAGATGCCCATCAATTGATGTCAACATGAGGAGTAGGGATTGCCATGCAACGGATGCACTAGAGCTATAAATGTATGAAAGCTCAACAAAAGAAACTAGTGGGTGTGCATCCAACTTGCTTGCTCACGAAGACCTAGGGAATTTTGAGGAAGCCTATCATTGTAATATACAAGCCAAGTTCTATAATGAAAAATTCCCACCAGTATATGAAAGTGACAACAAATGAGACTCTCTATATAAAGAACATGGTGCTACTTTGAAGCACAAGTGTGGAAAAAGATAGTAGCATTGTCCCCCTTTTTTGGGCCTTTCCTTTTTTGGGCCTTTATTTTTTTGGCCTTTTTAGGGATAATTCTCTAATAATGATGATCATCACACTTCTATTTGTTTACAACTCATGAGTTGCAACTCAAAACTAGAACAAGATATGACTCTATATGAATGCCTCCGGCGGAGTACCGAGATGGGCAATGAATCAAGAGTGACATGTATGAAATTATGAAGGTGGCTTAGCCACAATACGATGTCAACTACATGATCATGCAAGGCAATATGACAATGATGATGTGTGTCATGATGAACGGAACAGTGGAAAGTTGCATGGTAATATATCTCGGAATGGCTATGGAAATGCCATAATAGGTAGGTATGGTGGCTGTTTTGAGGAAGATATAAGGAGGTTTATGTGTGATAGAGCGTATCGTATCATGGGGTTTGGATGCACCGGCGAAGTTTGCACCAACTCTCAAGGTGAGAAAAGGCAATGCACGTTACCGAAGAGGCTAGCAATGATGGAAAGGTAAAAGTGCGTATAATCCATGGACTCACATTAGTCATAAAGAACTCATATACTTATTGCAAAAATCTACAAGTCATCAAAAACCAAGCACTACGCGCATGCTCCTAGGGGGATAGATTGGTAGGAAAAGACCATCGCTCGTCCCCGACCTCCACTCATAAGGATGACAATCTAAGAACACCTCATGTTTCAAATTTGTTACACAACGGTTACCATACGTGCATGCTACAGGACTTGCCAACTTCAACACAAGCATTCTTTAAATTCACAATTACCCAACTAGCATGACTCTAATATCACCACCTCCATATCTCAAAACAATTATCAAGTATCAAATTGATCATAGCATCCAGTTCACTTCCTATGGTAGTTTTTATTATACCCAACTTGGATGCCCATCATTCTAGGACCAATTTTATAACCATAGCAAATACCATGATGTTCTAAAAGACTCTCAAAATAATATAAGTGAAGCATGAGATATCAACAATTTCTACAAAATTAAACCACCGTCGTGCTCTAAAAGGTATAAGTGAAGCACTAGAGCAAAATTATCTAGCTCAAAAGATATAAGTGAAGCACATAGAGTATTCTATTAAATTCCAAATCAAGTGGGTTTCTCCAAAAAGGTGTGTACAACAAGGATGATTTTGGTAATCTAAAAAGCAAAGACTAATATCATACAAGACGCTCCAAGCAAAACACATATCATGTGGCGGATAAAAATATAGCTCCAAGTAAAGTTACCGTTAGACGAAGATGAAAGAGGGGATGCCTTCCGGGGCATCCCCAAGTCTAGGCTTTTGGTTATCCTTGAATATGTTAGGGTGCCATGGGCATCCCCAAGCTTAGGCTCTTGCCACTCCTTATTCCATAGTCCATCAAATCTTTACCCAAAACTTGAAAACTTCACAACACAAAACTCAACAGGAAATCTCATAAGCTCCGTTAGTGCAAGAAAGAATAACCACCACATAAGGTACTGTAATGAACTCCTTCTTTATTTATATTAGTGTTAAACCTACTGTATTCAAACTTCTATATGGTTCATACCCCCCGATACTAGCCATAGATGCATCAAAATAAGCAAACAACACACGAAAAACAGAATCTGTCAAAAACAAAATAGTCTGTAGCAATCTGTAACTTTCGAATACTTCCGGAACTCTAAAAATCCTACCAAATTTGGAATTCCTGGGAAATTTGTCTATTGATCGACAACAAAAAGAATCAACGCAAAAGCATGTTTCTGTGATTTACTAAAATTATTTTTGTGCATGCAAAAGTTTTTGTTTTTCAGCAGAATCAAATTAACTATCACCGTAGGTTATCCTATAGGTTCTACTTGGCACAAACACTAATTAAAACATGAAAACACATCTAAACAGAAGCTAGATGAAATATTTATTACTAAATAGAAGCAAAAAGCAAGTAACTAAAATAAAATTGGGTTGCCTCCCAACAAGCGCTATCGTTTAACGCCCCTAGCTAGGCATAAAAGCGAGGATAGATCTAAGTAGTGCCATCTTTAATTTTCAGTTTTTTAGCGGAGTCATGCTCGAATCCAAGAGGTTCTTTACGTTTCCCTTCATACTTGGAAATTTTTAGATCTAAAGAATCCAACCGCTTACTGCAAAGATTAATCAACATATTCATGCGGTGAAGATTTCCGCTAACACTCTTAAGAGGTTCAAGAGACTTTTGTAAGATTTTTGTTACTTCGCAAATCTTTTCAAACACTTGTGTTTCTTCTTGGGTAGGATGTGGCCCCTTTTTTTGAGGTAGTGTTCCCACTATTCCCTCTATAATTTCATGCGCAATACTGGGATCAATTTCAATAAAATTTCCTTTGGCAATGCAATCCAAGAGTTGTCTATGGGACATATTTAGCCCAACATAAAAATTGCAAAGTAAAATTCTAAAATTCACCTCTAGGGTGCAATTACGATAAGATTCCATCATCCTATACCAAGCATCTTTTAAGTTTTCTCCTTGCCTTTGCTTGAAGTGAAGAACTTCAAACTCGGGATAGATAGGAGCAGATAAGGGACTAGCTATGACGAGGAGATAAACGATCAAACACACGAGCACACAAAAGGCAAGCGAGAGAGAAGATTGGGAAAGAGAGGGCGAATAAAACGGCAAGGGTGAAGTGGGGGAGAGGAAAACGAGAGGCAAATGGCAAATAATGTAATGCGAGGGAGATGAGTTTGTGATGGGTACTTGGTATGTCTTGACTTGAGCGAAGACCTCCCCGGCAACGACGCCAGAAATCCTTCTTGCTACCTCTTGAGCACTGCATTGGTTTTCCTTGAAGAGGAAAGGGTGATGCAGTAAAGTAGCGTAAGTATTTCCCTCAGTTTTTGAGAACCAAGGTATCAATCCAGTAGGAGGCTCCTCAAAAGTCCCACACACCTACACAAATAAATAACAACCTCGCAACCAACACAATAAATGGGTTGTCAATCCCTTCACGGTAACTTGCAAAAGTGAGATCTGATAGAGATAATAAGATAAGATAAATATTTTTAGTGTTTTTATGATATAGAGTGGAAAATAAAAGATGCAAATAAAAGTAGGTGGAAAACTTATATGATAAAAGATAGACCCGGGGGCCATAGGTTTCACTAGTGACTTCTCTCAAGATAGCATAAGTATTATGGTGGGTGAACAAATTACTGTCGAGCAATTGATAGAAAAGTGCGTAGTTATGAGAATATCTAGGCATGATCATGTATATAGGCATCATGTCCGTGACAAGTAGACTGAAACTATTCTGCATCTACTACTATTACTCCACACATCGACCGACTCCTCCCTGCATCTAGAGTATTAAGTTCATAAGAACAGAGTAACACATTAAGAAAGATGACATGATGTAGAGGGATAAACTCATGCAATATGACATAAACCCCATCTTTTTATCCTCGATGGCAGCAATACAATACGTGCCTTGCTGCCCCTGCTGTCACTGGGAAAGGACACCGCAAGATTGAACCCAAAGCTAAGCACTTCTTCCATTGCAAGAAAGATCAATCTAGTAGGCCAAACCAAACTGATAATTCGAACAGACTTGCAAAGATAACAAATCATACATAAGAGAATTCAGAGGAGATTCAAATATTTCTCATAGATAAACTTGATTATAAACCCGCAATTCATCGGATCTTGACAAACACACAGCAAAAAGAGTTACATCGAATAGATCTCCAAGAAAATCGAGGAGAACTTTGTATTGAGATTCAAAGAGAGAGAAGAAGCCATCTAGCTAATAACTATGGACCTGAAGGTCTATGATAAACTACTCACAACTCATCGGAGAGGCCTTGGAGATGATGTAGAGGCCCTCCATGGTCGATTCCCCCTCTGGCGGAGCGCCGGCGATGGCTCCAAGATGGGATCTCGCGGATACAAAAGGTTGCGGCGGTGGAAATAGTTTTTCATGGTGCTCCTGGATTTTTTCGGGGTACCTGGATATATATAGGAGGAAGAAGTAGGTAGGTTGACGCTCGAGGGGCCCACGAGGGTGCTGGGTGCGCCCACCCCCAGGGGGTGCGCCGGGCACCCTCATGGCCGCCTTGTTTGTTTCTTGACGTCCAGTCCAAGTCCCCTGGATTGCGTTTGTTCCAAAAAGGTCGCTCCTGAAGGTTTCATTACGCTTGGACTCTGTTTGATATTCCTTTTCTTCAAAACACTAAAATAGGCAAAAAAACAACAATTCGGCCTGGGCCTCCGGTTAGTAGGTTAGTCCCAAAAATGATATAAAGTGTAAAGTAAAGCCCATAAACATCCAAAACAGGTAATATAATAGCATGGAACAATCAAAAATTATAGATACGTTGGAGACATATCACACCCATATCACATAAGCCATGATAACAATGATCTCCTATTTTAATAGAAATAACAGGCATGCCTACAACAAGTCTATGTTTATTTTTAGTATCGGGTCTAGCAATTCTAGCAGCTTCATCACAGAAGTAAATAACATGCCCATCAATATTATCAGCCAAAGAGATCTTTAACTAGAGCAATACTAGCTTCAACTTTAATTTGCTCAGGTGGTGTAGGTGTTCTAGTATTACTCTTACGAACCATAGTTGAAGCTTTAGCATGATCCTTTATCCTAACAGGGAAAGGTGGTTTCTCAATATAGGTAGTAGGAACAATAGGATCATTATAAGTGATAGTCTTTTCTTCAACTTTAATAGGTGCAACTACTTTTACTTCAACGTGAGGATCATATTTAAAGCACTTCTCCTTAGGGAGATTGACACGAGTAGCAAATGATTCACAGAAAGAAGCTACTATCTCAGAGTCAAGTCCATATTTAGTGCTAAATTCACGAAAAGCATCGGTATCCATAAAAGATTTAACACAATCAAACTTAGGTGTTATATATACCTGACTCCTTACCTTCGTCGAGATCCCAATCTTCAGAGTTGCGTTTAATACTTTCCAATAAATCCCATCTGAACTCAATAGTCTTCGTCATAAAAGAACCAGTACAAGAAGTATCGAGCATGGAGCGATTGTTGAGAGAAAGCCGGGCATAAATTTTTTGAATAATAATTTCTCTTGAGAGCTCATGATTGGGGCATGAATATAACATTTACTTAAGCCTCCCAAACTTGAGCAATTCTTTCTCCTTTGCGAGGCCAAAAATTATATATATAATTACGATCACGATGAACAAGATGCATAGGATAAAACTTCTGATGAAATTCCAATTTCAATCGGTTGTAGTTCCATGAACCCATATCACATTTCCTAAACCATGTTAATGCCTTTCTCTTGAAAGATAAAAGGGAAGACCTTATTCTTGATAACATCTTCGGGCATACCTGCAAGCTTAAAAAATCCAAAAACTTCATCCACATAGATTAGGTGTAAATTGGCATGCAATGTTCCATCTCCTGTAAAAGGATTAGCTAGCAGTTTCTCTACCATACCCGAAGGAATTTCAAAGTAAACATTGTCAGTAGGTTCAGTAGGTTGAGGAGCAACTCTTTGCTCTACTGGTCGGGGCGAAGATACCACGAACAAGCCCCACAAAGGATTACTTTCCATAGTAACAAGTGATAGTAAATTTGAGCACACTATATAAATTTTTCCTTACCAAGTTCCACTTACCAAAGGCGCTTCAGTCCCCGACAACGGTGCCAGAAAAGAGTCTTGATGACCCACAAGTGTAGGGGATCTATTGTAGTCCTTTCAATAAGTAAGAGTGTCGAACCCAACGAGGAGCAGAAGGAAATGACAAGCGGTTTTCAGTAAGGTATTGTCTGCAAGCACTAAAATTATCGGTAACAGATAGTTTTGTTATAAGGTAATTTGTAACGGGTAACAAGTAATGATAGTAAATAAGGTGCAGCAAGATGGCCCAATCCTTTTTGTAGCAAAGGACAAGCCTGGACAAATTCTTATATGAACGAAAACGCTCCCGAGGACACATGGGAATTATCGTCAAGCTAGTTTTCATCACGCTCATATGATTCGCTTTCGTTACTTTGATAATTTGATATGTGGGTGGACCGGTGCTTGGGTACTGCCCTTTCTTGGACAAGCATCCCACTTATGATTAGCACCTATTGCAAGCATCCGCAACTACAAAAGAAGTATTAAGGTAAACCTAACAATAGCATGAAACATATGGATCCAAATCCGCCCCTTACGAAGCAACTCATAAACTAGGGTTTAAGCTTTTATCACTCTAGCAACCCATCATCTACTTATTACTTCCCAATGCCTTCCTCTAGGCCCAAACAATGGTGAAGTGTCATGTAGTCGATGTTCACATAACACCACTAGAGGAGAGACAACATACATCTCATCAAAATATCAAACGAATACCAGATTCACATGACTACTTATAGCAAGACTTCTCCCATGTCCTCAGGAACAAACGTAACTACTCACAAATCATATTCATGTTCATCGTTAGAGGGGTATTAATATGCATATAGGATCTGAACATATGATCTTCCACCGAATAAACCAACTAGCATCAACTACAAGGAGTAATCAACACTACTAGCAACCCACAGGTACCAATCTGAGGTTTTGAGACAAAGATTGGATACAAGAGATGAACTAGGGTTTGAGAGGAGATGGTGCTGGTGAAGATGTTGATGGAGATTAACCCCCTCCAGATGAGAGGATCGATGGTGATGACGATGGTGACGATTTCCCCCTCCCGGAGGGATGTTTCCCCGGCAGAACAGCTCCGCCGGAGCCCTAGATTTGTTCCGCCAAGGTTCCGCCTCGTGGCCACAGTGTCTCATCCCGAAAGCTTGCTTATGATTTTGTTTCAGGGTAAAAGACTTCATATAGCAGAAGATGGGCACCGGAGGTCTGCCAGGGGGCCCACGAGGCAGGGGGCGTGCCCAGGGGGGTAGGGTGCGCACCCCACCCTCGTGGATGGTGAGTGGCCCCCCTCTGGTACTTTCTTCGCTCAATATTTTTTATTAATTCGAAAAATAACTTCCATGGAGTTTCAAGACTTTTGGAGTTGTGCAGAATAGGTCTCTAATATTTGCTCCTTTTCTAGCCTAGAATTCCAGCTGCCGGCATTCTCCCTCTTCATGTAAACCTTGTAAAATAAGAGAGAATAGGCATAAGTATTGTGACATAACTTGTAATAATAGCCCATAATGCAATAAATATTGATATAAAATCATGATGCAAAATGGACGTATCATTGCCATCCCTCCTCTTCGGGGATACATCTTTGAAGGACTCCAGTTGTACTTCTTTTATATAGTTCGCCTTCGTGTACGTTCAAGGCTTTGGAGTGCCAACCTATGCATCACGCTTCGTTTTGATCGTCGGGGAGCTCTTGCCTATTGAGGTAGGCCAAGTAAGGTTCGGTCCAAGGGGCGATAACAGCCTTGATCTCATGAGCGGAGGGTGTTATCTCGATATCCGAACCGTCGACGTTGTCCGCATTGTGTTTGGTGGCTAGGGGTGTGATCAAGTCTACATTGCCTTCGCCGCTCTCACTTTGCCACACCATAGAAGGCTTGAAAAGCCGTTCCACAAAGGTGTTGGGTGGTACGGGGTCGCGTTTAGCGCCCATACGAGCAAGGATGTTGGCTACCTAATTACTTTCCTGGGCGACATGATGGAACTCAAGTCCGTCGAACCAAGCGGACATTTTCAATATGGAGTTTTGGTATGCCATCATTTTCGGGTCCTTCGCATCAAACTCTCCATTCACCTGTGAAATTGCGAGGTTCGAATCACCGCGCACCTCCAAGCGTTGTATGCCCGTGGAGACAGCCATATGAAGACCGTGCAACAGCGCCTCATACTCGGCTGCATTATTAGAGTCCGTATACATGATTTGTAATACGTAGCGGACTGTGTCCCCCGTGGGGGATGTGAGGATTACGCCAGTCCCCAGTCCGGCTAGCATTTTGGAGCCATCAAAGTACATGACCCAATTAGCATAGGGGTTGTACTCTTTAGCGAGTTCGGCTTCCATCCATTCGGCTATAAAGTCGGACAACACCTGGGATTTAATAGCCCGACGTGGCTTGTATATGATTTCAAATGGTAATATCTCGATGGCCCACTTTGCTATACGGCCCGTGGCGTCTCTGTTATTAATGATGTCATTAAGTGGCACCTCGGATGCCACTGTGATCGAACACTCTTGAAAGTAGTGTTGAAGTTTGTGAGACACCATAAAGACTGTGTAGACTATCTTCTGGTAGTGCGGGTATCGGGATTTGCAAGGTGTAAGGACCTCCGATACATAGTAAATGGGTTTTTGGATGGGGAATTTATGTCCCTCCTCCCCTCGTTCGATGACGAGGATGGCGCTTACTACTTGGTTGGTTGCCGCAATGTATAATAACATAGGCTCTCCAACGCCAGGTGCGTCCAAGATTGGGTTGCTTGCGAGAAGGGATTTTATTTCTTCCAATCCGGCTATGACTGCGTCTGTCCACTTGAACTTATCTGTACGGCGCAGTAGCTTGTATAATGGCAATGCCTTTTCTCCTAATTTGGAGATAAATTGACTCAAGGCCGCTACACATCCAGCTAATTTCTAGACCTGCTTTAGGTCTGTTGGCATGGCCAATTGAGACACAGCTCGGATTTTTGCTGGGTAAGCCTCAATTCCTCTATGGGAAACAATGAACCCCGACAACTTTCCGGCTGGAACTCCAAATACACATTTTTCCGGATTAAGCCGGATGTCGTATGTTTGGAGATTGTCGAAGGTAAGGTGAAGATCATCCACCAGTGACTCGACGTGTTTTATTTTGATGACCACATCGTCCATGTATGCTTCGACTGTTTTTCCTATTTGTTTTTGCAGGCATGTTTGAATCATGTGATGGTAGGTAGCCCCGGCATTCTTGAGTCCGAAGGGCATAGTGTTGAAGCAGAAGGGACCATAAGGGGTGATGACTGTAGTTGCAGCCTAGTCTAATTCCTTCAACTTGATCTGATGGTATCCCGAATAGGCATCAAGGAAGCAGAGCGAATCGTGTCCTGCAGTTGCATCGATAATTTGGTCAATGCGGGGCAATGGGAAAGGATCTTTAGGGCAGGCCTTCTTGAGGTCCTTGAAGTCGACACACAGGCGCCATGATTTGTCCTTTTTAGGGACCATAACCAGATTGGCTAGCCAATCTGGATGTTTGATTTCGCTAATGAACCCAGCCTCCAGTAGCTTGGCTAGCTCTTCTCCCATAGCTTGACGCTTCGGTTCGGAGAATCTCCGTGGTGTCTGCTTCATGGGCTTAAATCCCTTGATTATATTGAGACTATGTTCGGCCAGTCTTCGTGGGATGCCGAGCATGTCTGAAGGATGCCAGGTGAAGATATCCCAATTCTCGCACAAGAATGTGCGTAGGGCGGCGTCCACTGCCGGATCCAGCTATGCCCCGATGGATGCTGTTTTATTGGGGTCCGTCGGGTGTACTTGGAATTTTACTATTTCCTTGGCTGGCTTGAAAGAGGTGGACTTGGATCTTTTATCGAGGATCACATCGTCCCTATCCACTTTAGCTCATAGGGTGGTTAGTTCTTATGCCGCTAGGGCTTCAAACAGTGCCTCTAGGGCCAAGGATGCGGTCTTGTTTTTGGCACGGAGAGCCTTGTCCGGGACGGTTGAGATTGTGATGATTCCGTTAGGGTCGGGCATTTTGAGCTTCATGTACCCGTAATCGGGTATGGCTTGAAAGCGTGAGAAAGCATCTTGGCCGAGGATAGCATGATACCCACCGTTAAAGGGGACTACGTGGAAGAGTAACTCTTCAGATCTATAGTTCTCAGGTGTGCCGAACACCATATCCAGCTTGATTTTTCCTGAGCAGTGTGCTTCTCGACTTGGTATAATACCTCGAAAGGTGGTGTTACTTTGCTCAACGCGTGACCTATCCATCTGCATCTTATCGAGCGTGTCCTCATAGATGAGGTTAAGTCCACTATCACCGTCCATGAGCACTTTGGTTAGCCGGAAACCATCTATGATGGGGTTTAATACCAAGGCGGCGGGTGCTCGGACGGACCAAGCCTTTGGTCCGTCTTTGGCCGTAAAGGTTATTGTCGTATCATTCCATGGGCTTAGTTTGGTAACTTGATGGACTTCGGCGAGGTCGCGTAGCGCCCGTTTGCGCTGGTTGTTAGAGGAAAAGGTCTCAAAGACTGTTAGGATGTTGAAATTGTCCTTCTCTGGCGAGTATCCTCGTGTGGTTGTGGTGAGTATTGACTCCCCAGTTTTTGCTACCTGTCGGAGTACCTAGCATGCCCGGAGGCTATGGGTTGAGATTGTGTGCAGAGTAGTATGGATCGGGCAGCGTTTGTCCAATAGTTCATCAAGAACGGACCTATGTCCCGTGAAGGGATTGTTCTTCCACCCGCAGCCCGATTGTCGGGTGACCCGCCAGGGTATATTCTTTTAGCCCAGGCCGCACTCTGCGTCGACGTGGCGGGCTCCAGTTGAGTTTTCTGGGCCCTCCATATGCTTTCCATCACATAGTACTTTTGTATTACCTGCGATAACTCCGTGAAATTATGTATGTGGCGGCGAGGGCATTCAATATCCCTTCATCTATGCAGTTACAGTGGAAGACCGAGACTACGTCATCGTCCGAACAATCCTTGATCTTGTTTTTAACAAGTAGGAAGCTGGCCCAGAAGTGGTGGACCATTTCCTGGGGCTACTGTCGTACATAAATCAGGTCATATATATCTGGAGGACTTGAGTTGCTTGGAGAGTATAGATTGTGGTGGGTGGGTGGATTGAATTTTGAATCCTGTCTCACGTCCGTGTTTGGAGATGGTATGGCTTCCGTAGTGACCGGTTCTGGTCTGGCTAAGTGAGAGGGCTCTTGCGACCGTGCCCTTGAGTCAGAGTCCAGTGGGAGTAAAGTCCCTTCCGAGAAGCATCTGACTTGGGGGATTCAGTGACCCGGACATACTTGGTCCTTAATATGGGGGGGCGGGGGTCGTCGGCGGCCGATTACTCGACTATCACCATGAAGTGGATGACCGGCGGGTGATTGATTTCCCTTTCATTGGGCTTGAGCCCTATCCGATCATAGTCCGTAGAGACCCCCAGGGCTGCTATGCGGTCTAGTAGTTCATAAAGATGAAACATCTGCCGGATCCAGTTTTTCGGAGTACTTGGGACCAACACAGGGACAGTGTCCGGCGGCCGTGAGGGGACTTGCGGGCTCGACGGCCGTGTGTGCCTTCATGGTAAAACCGTTGAACCAGAGGGTCCGCCCTAGAGCCAGGCACCCTCCAGAAGTGATGTTGTCATTGATGACCAGGAGAGCCATAGATCGCTTTTGGCAGACAGCACAGCGAAGCTCTCAATGAAAGCACCAATGTCGGTGTCAAAATCGGCAGATCTCGGGTAGGGGGGCCCAAGCTATGCGTCTAAGGATCAATGGTAATAGGAGTCCAGGGAGCACGATGTCTACCAAGGTTCGGGCCCTCTTAATGGAGGTAAAACCCTACTCCTTATTGATTATGATTATCGAATAGGTAGATTACAAGAGATGATCTACCTCGAGATTGTGATGGCTAACCCTAGATGGCTAGCCTATGAGGATTCCGATGATGGTGAAGAGTTTGCCTCTGCGGTCTGACCCCTCCTGTTTATATACACACCGGAGGGGGTCTATAGATGGTACAAAGTCGGTTTATCAGGGAAAGAAACCTCCGGACTCTATTCTTGCCGTCCACACGTTGAGAAGTCCCATACAGACACGGTAGATGATCTTCGACGTGATCCTGTGCGGCCCATGCATCCTGATCCAAACTCCTAGGCCGGACATCTGAGGACCCCCGAATCCAGGACTCCCTCAAGGGCAACTTCGGTGGCCCACTCCGACAAGAGCGCGGTCGCAGCCGCCATGCGCGTGCTAACAAGGTGCATGAGCACGGCCGCAATCTATGACCGGGTGGCCAAGGCAGCCCAAACGACCGCTGTTGCTTCTCAGGTGGCGGCAGCAACATTTGCCTCAGGGATAGCAGCTGGCGAGAGCGATGCGGCAGCTGTCCGTTCCATAGTGTTGGCCTTAGCCCTGATGGAGGCCGCCCACGACCATGTCAAGGCCGCCCACGCCCAGCTTGTGGCGGTAACCACACAAATCAAACGAAGCTTCTCCGAGAACGGTCGGGAACCCATAGCCAAAGAGTTGGCAATCACCGAGAGCGTTCGAGCAGCCGCCCGTTCCTCCGGCACATACCTTGCGACGACGGAGCCCATCCAATCCTAGATCGCGGCCGGCCACCCCCAGCTCGTGGCGGCCTTTTCCAAAGAGATGGCGGATGCGGATGGCGAGATGCTTGCCGAATATGGTGTGATGGATGCCATGGAGCTCCTTCCCCAGGAGACCGCCGGGCGCGAGCTGGACATGGAGGAGGCGGTGAAGATCGATGAGCACCAGCCGTAGTAGTACTCTTTGTTTTGTTTAATTAAGAGCGCCAGCCTTTAATTTGTTAGAGTATAGTTTAGGCCAGCTAGCTCTGTTTAATTGCTGAACTTGCTCGATTAAGAAGTGTGGGTGTGTTGTAGTCTCCTTTGTGTACCCAAATTATGCAATGACGTGGATGAGCACTGTAACTAGGGAAATTGGAACCAAAATTTCTGACAGTCAAACTCATCACACACGGGTTAAACTATCTGAATCGTTTGTGATGTTCACATATCGTACACAGTTCTGAATAAGGGACCATGTCTGATGACACTTTGCGCGCGAGTTTTTTCACCGAACCGATTGAAATTTCCGCGAAAATATCTACCTCCCCGCCCCCTCCCACTTACGAAAAGCCACATTTCCCATGTTTCCGCCTTCCTTTCCAAGTTGAAACCTTCACTCCTTGCTTGCAGCGTCGCCCCCCTCGCCGGCGACCCTCCTTCACGCTGCTTGGCCTCGTCTATCCAGGCAGGTAATCCACACCAGACCCCATCCTTCTCCTCCTTCCACATCCCACATGCCCCGACCGCCGGCGTGACACCTTCCACCCAAATCACCAATCCCTCCACCAAACAAGTGCCACCCTAAGCCATGGTGCATGCATTATAGCCAGGAGCTCAAGGAGCATTTGGCAACAGAGAAGTAAATCGTGGTCGCACGCGCAGATGAGGTCGGGATGGCTACCATTCGTCCCGACCCCCAGATCTTGGAGGAGCACCTTGCCATTTGCTAGATACGCCGGTTAAGCATGCTCGGTTTACCTGTTGCATGTGCTGCTCCTACCTTTCCTTAACAAATTCTAGTGAATTGTGCTATCTAATTTTACCATGCAATCTATTGCTCCGGTGTATATGTTCTATATGTCATGCAGTGTGGTGCTCACTTATTAACTATTGGTTAATTACTTGTCGTCTTCAGGTAACTATTTGCTTCAATTCTGCAAATGTGATGTTCAATTCTTCAGGCTGCAATTTTGTATTGTCTTCCATGTGAGAAATAAATCGAATTTATGTTTACAAAATACATGAGAAACGAATACAATTGCTATATTTCCAAGTTGTCAAGCATGCTTGGTTTGGTTATACATTGTGCAATGTGCTACTCTGTTAATGTTTGGTTCATTTGTGTTGTGGTGTTTAGTTAACTGTTTGGTTCAATTCTGCAATGCGATGTTCAATAGTTGTGGGTGCATTCTATTATTATATACCATGTGAGAAGTAAATCAGATTTGGTTGTACTAAATACATGAGAAATAAATACAATTGCTATATTTCTAGTTGTTAAGCATGCTTGATTCAGTTAACTGTCTGATCTTCTATTAGGAGTATGTTATATTGTGCAATGTGGTGCTCAGTTAATGTTTGGTTCATTTTTTGTGGTGCTTAGTTAACTGCTTGGTTCAATTCTGCAATGCGATGTCCAATTATCTTGGGTTGAATTTTGTATTATTGTGCATGTGAGGAATAAATCGAATTTGGCTCCACTTAATACATGAGAAACATATACAAGTGCTATATTTCCTAGTTCTTAATCATGCTTGGTTTGGATAAATGAGTTTTCCATGTGGCTTGAATTAATCTGGTGAATCTGCAATGTGCTTATTTTTCATCAACATATTTTACTGATAGCATGCGAACCTTTACTTAACCTGATAACTAACTACCTTATATGTGTTATAGGGAAACAATGGGAAGCACTGAGGTTTACAATCGAGGTTAGCATGTGCATGGTCCGTTGTCTAATAGCACATTATTGTGCAATTGCAGGAACTATTCTAATATTTAGGTTTTCAACAATTTGGTCTAGCACATGTAGGTCCTGCTGTCAGAGGTTTTGACCCACTGTTTGACCCTTTTTGCATATGGGGAAATGAGTTGTCCTTGAATATCAATCAAGACAAGAAACTCAGAAAGATTGTTAGGATAAAGAAATTAGCAAAAAAAACAAGATCTTTGTCTGCACAATGAAGAAGACATCAGTTCACTACAAGATGGTACTAACTATTATACCTTGCCTTTTTTTATTCCTTTGCCCCATTTCCAATATAGAGAAGATATTTTTGCACATCCTTGTTTTTAGGCCTTTGCAAAGTAGTTCACTGATGATTACCTCTCAAACCACCTCTATGGTCAGGAGGCGAGGAAGGTTTTCATACAACACCCATGGTTCAATATTGAAGTGTTCCTGAAGAGGACAAAGGATGGACGGTCAATCATCCATAGGCGCTGGACTAAAGTTGCAAAGGCCTTCAACATCAATGAAGGCTGAATATTCGCATTCCGCTTCAGCAGTTTTCCCAATGAGATGCATATGTCTATATACCATCTATGATGCTAATTTCGAAAGGTTCTAGATGTTGCATTTGAAACTTGGTGCTGGTGTAGTTGTGTAATGGGGTAGCTGAGTGCTGAAGCTATATCATGTTGCACTCTGATTTATTTCAATTATGAAATCCTGCTTCCTTAATATGGGAATGAAATATATTATGTGTTTAATATGAATGTCAATTAGATTAATAAATGGAGTATTAATAATAGGACAATTAGCCTACTAATGGCGAATTAGCCTGCTAATTGGTTTTTGCTATTGCAAACGGTTATTGAGAAAATACCATGGGCGGTGACCTAAGGCAATGCACACAGTTTCTAGGAATAAACCGTGTTGGATCGATGAACAATCACACACGACATTCTCTTTAAAACTGTTTGCGTTAGGCCACCTTGCGCAAAAGTTTACCTCGTAAAAACTATGTGTGATGGACAGCCTTTGCCATACAGTTTCTTCTACGCACCGTGTGTGATGCATTCAATAACGCAAACGATAAAATTGTTAATATTGTGTGAGATGGGAACGCTACCACAAATGATTTAACGGGGAAAATTGTGTGTGATGTACCTACGAACGAAAACATTTTCCTTGCAGCGACGGCGTGGGATGTATATATGAACGGAAACGTTTAGCGGGACTGACTGCGTGGGATGTACTTACGACCGAAAATGATTTCGCCTGTATAATTGTATTTTTTTAGTACTACTATACGTATAACTGTATTTGCTCGCTCGCCAGTCGCACACGACCTCATTTTGACGAGCGTGTGTGCCAGGAGGGCATATCCCCGATGGTTTATGGGTCATGTAGGAAGGATCCCCCTATCGCAGTCACTCACTAGGTGACGGTTCCGAACACCGTTGCGGAAAGGGGTTAAAAACCGTTTGTATAGCACCTTGATGTACCAGTGTCTTGTCGAAGTTGATTTTAAGGCCAGACATCTGTTGGAAGCAGAAGATTGGAGATGTCGGCGTATTGGAGGAGGGAGATCCCAACACCGCCGGCCAAGTGGGGGGTAATCCCAGGAATATGGCTCGTCGCCTTCGCCTTGTGCAGGATGGCGGCAAGAGTGTCAACCACCATGTTGAACAAAAACGGGGAGAAGGGATCACCCTGTCTAACCCCACAGAGGGTGGGGAAGTATGGCCCAATCTCCCCATTGATGTTAACGGTAGTGCGACCACAAGTGACCATCTGCATCATGCGGGTGACCCAACGGTCGTCGAAGCCCTTCCGGAGCAAAACCTCCTGAAGGGAAGTCCAACTGACTGTATCGTAGGCCTTATGGAAATCAATCTTCAGGAAGACCGCCTTGAGATGTTTGGCGTGGACCTCATGGAGGACTTCATGAAGGACTAGCACCCCGTACAAGATGTAACGACCTTGGATGAAGGCCAATTGATTGGGGTGGGTAATGTGATCCGCAAGCAGGGTCACCCTATTGGCATACCCTTTCGCCAGGATACAGAAGATCACGTTGATCATCGTGATCGGACGAACTGGTGGATATCGGATGCCCCAAGGACTTTCGGGATGAGCGAGATGATCTCTAAATTGAGGCGGCCAGGATCAATGGAGCCCACAAAGAACTCATCGAAGATGGCCATGATCTCCAGTTTGATCACATTCTAGAAATTCTGGAAGAATTTCACCGGGAGGCCGTTGGGGCCTGGGGCTGACGACGGGTTCATGCCTCTAATGGCTGTCCATACCTCGCCTTCCGAGAACGGTGCGGTCAGGGCCGAGTTTTCAACCGGGGAGACCTGTGCTACCTCTTGAGCTTGCGTTGGTTTTCCCTTAAAGAGGAAAGGGTGATGCAGCAAAGTAGCGTAAGTATTTCCCTCAGTTTTGAGAACCAAGGTATCAATCCAGTAGGAGACGACACACAATTCACCGAATACCTACACAAACAATCAAGAACTTGCAACCAAGATGATAAAGGGATTGTCAATCCCTTCACGGTCCCTCGCAAAAGTGAGATCTGATAGAGATAATAAAGTAAATATTTTTGGTATTTTTGATGTATAGATTGGAAAGTAAAGATTGCAAAATAGTAGATCAGAAACTAGCAAGATGTAAACAAATTTCAATAATATGGAAAATAGATTCAATATAATGGAAAAGAGACCCGGGGCCATAGGTTTCACTAGTGGCTTCTCTCGAGATAGCATATATTATGGTGGGTGAACAAATTACTGCCGAGCAATTGATAGAAAAGCGCATAATTATGATGACATCCAAGGCAATGATCATGAACATGGGCATCCCGTCCGTGTCAAGTAAACCGACTCCTGCCTGCATCTACTACTATTACTCCACACATTGACCACTATCTAGTGTGCATCTAGAGTATTAAGTTCATAAAGAACGGGGTAATGCATTAAGCAAGATGACATGATGTAGAGGAATTAACTCAAGC
Source organism: Triticum aestivum (assembly GCF_018294505.1). Classification (NCBI taxonomy): domain Eukaryota; kingdom Viridiplantae; phylum Streptophyta; class Magnoliopsida; order Poales; family Poaceae; genus Triticum; species Triticum aestivum. Next base: position 124,159,491 of record NC_057795.1, on the reverse strand, counting down.
AATATGATGAAAACCCCATCTTTTTATCCTCGATGGCAACAATACAATATGTGCCTTGCTGCCCCTACTATCACTGGGAAAGGACACCGCAAGATTGAACCCAAAGCTAAGCACTTCTCTCATGGCAAGAAAGATCAATCTAGTAGGCCAAACTGAACCGATAATTCGAAGAGACTTGCAAATATATCAAATCATTCATATAAGAATTCAGAGAAGAACCAAAAAATATTCATAGATAATCTTGTTCATAAATCCACAATTCATCGGATCTCGGCAAACACACCACAACAGAGTATTACATCGAATAGATCTCCAAGAACATCGAGGAGAACTTTGTATTGAGAATCAAAGAGAGAGAAGAAGCCATCTAGCTAATAACTATGGACCCAATGGTCTGTGGTAAACTACTCACGCTTCATCGGAGAGGTAATGGTGTTGATGTAGAAGCCCTCCGTGATCGAATTCCCCATTGGCAGGACACCGGAAAAGGCCCCAAGATGGGATCTCATGGGTACAGAAGGTTGTGGCAGTGGAAAAGTGGTTTTGTGGCTGCCCCTGATGTTTTTATGGTATAAGAGTATATATAGGCGAAAGAACTAGGTCGGTGGAGCTACGAGGGGCCCACAAGGGTGGGGGCGCACCTAACCCCCTAGGCGCGCCCTCCTGCCTCGTGGCCTCGTCGTTACGTCTCCGACTTCATCGCCAAGTCTTCTGGTTTGCTTTCGGTCGAAGAAAGATCATCCCGAAGGTTTCATTCCGTTTGGACTCCATTTGGTATTCCTTTTCTGCAAAACTATAAAATAGAAAAAAAAACAGAAACTGGCACTGGGCCTTCAGTTAATAGGTTTGTCCCAAAAATAATATAAAAGAGCATATTAAAGCCCATTAAACATCCAAAACAGATAATATAATAGCATGGAACAATCAAAAATTATAAATACTTTGGAGACGTATCAAGCATCCCCAAGCTTAATTCCTGCTCGTCCTCGAGTAGGTAAATGATAAAAACAGAATTTTTTATGTGGAATGCTACCTAACATATTTATCAATGTAATTTTCTTTATTGTGGCATGAATGTTCAGATCCGAAAGATTCAAGACAGAAGTTTAATATTGACATAAAAACAATAATACTTCAAGCATACTAACAAAGCAATCATGTCTTCTCAAAAAAACATGGCCAAAGAAAGCTATCCCTACAAAATCATATAGTCTGGTTATGCTCTATCTTCATCACACAAAGTATTTAATCATGCACAACCCCGATGACAAGCCAAGCAATTGTTTCATACTTTTTATGTTCTCAAACTTTTTCAATCTTCACGCAATACATGAGCGTGAGCCATGGACATAACACTATAGGTGGAATAGAATGGTGGTTGTGGAGAAGACAAAAAGGAGAAGATAGTCTCACATCAACTAGGAGTATCAACGGGCTATGGAGATGCCCATCAATAGATATCAATGTGAGTGAGTAGAGATTGCCATGCAACGGATGCACTAGAGTTATACGTGTATGAAAGCTCAAAAAGAAACTAAGTGGGTGTTGATACGTCTCCAACGTATCTATAATTTTAGATTGTTCCATGCTATTATATTGCCCCTTTTGGATGTTTATGGGCTTTATTTTACAGATTTATATCATTTTTGGGACTAACCTACTAACCGGAGGCCTAGCCCGTATTCCTGTTTTTTTGCCTATTTCAGTATTTCGAAGAAAAGAAATATCAAACGGAGTCCAAACGGAATTAAACCTTCGGGAGCATGATTTTTGGAACAAACGTGATCCAGAGGACTTGGAGTGCAAGCCAAGAAGCAGCCGAGGCGACCACAAGGGTGGAGGGCGCGCCCACCCCCTGGGCGCGCCCCTATCTCGTGGGCCCCTCGGGCGGCCACTGACCTTCTTATTCCTCTTATATATACCCACGTACCCTGAAAACATCCAGGGAGCCAACGAAAAACAATTTCCACCACCGTAACCTTCTGTATCCGCGAGATCCCATCTTGGAGCCTTCGCCGGCGCTCCGTCGGAGGGGGAATCGACCATGGAGGGCTTCTACACCAACACCATAGCCCCTCCGATGAGTTGTGAGTAGTTTACCACAGACCTTCGGGTCCATAGTTATTAGCTAGATGGCTTCTTCTCTCTTTTTTAATCTCAATACCATGTTCTCCCCCTCTCTTGTGGAGATCTATTCGATGTAACTCTTTTTTGTGGTGTGTTTGTCGAGATCCGATGAATTGTGGGTTTATGATCAAGTTTATCTATGAGAAATATTTGAATCACCTCTAAATTCTTTTATGTATGATTGAGTTATCTTTGCAAGTCTCTTCGATTTATCAGTTTGGTTTGGCCTACTAGATTGATCTTTCTTGCCATGGGAGAAGTGCTTAGCTTTGGGTTCAATCTTGCCGTGTCCTTACCCAGTGACAACAGGGGTTGCAAGGCACGTATTGTATTGTTTCCATCTAGGATAAAAAGATGGGGTTTATATCATATTGCTTGAGTTTATCCCTCTACATCATGTCATCTTTCTTAATGCGTTACTCTGTTCTTATGAACTAAATACTCTAGATGCAGGCTGGATAGCGGTCGATGTGTGGAGTAATAGTAGTAGATGCAGGCAGGAGTCAGTCTACTTGTTGCGGACGTGATGCCTATATACATGATCATGCCCAGATAATATCATAATTATTTGCTTTTCTATCAATTGCTCGACAGTAATTTGTTCACACACCGTAATACTTATGCTATCTTGAGAGAAGCCACTAGTGAAACCTATGGCCCCCGGGTCTATCCTTTATCATATAAGCTTTCAATCTAGTTTTATTTGCATCTTTACTTTTCCTATCTATATTATAAAATACCAAAAATATATTTATCTTATCATACTATCTCTATCAGATCTCACTTTCGCAAGTGGTCGTGAAGGGATTGACAACCCCTTTATTGCATTGGTTGCGAGTTCTTTGTTTGTTCGTGTAGGTGCGTGGGACTTCTGAGGAGCCTCCTACTGGATTGATACCTTGGTTCTCAAAAACTGAGGGAAATACTTACGCTACTATTATTGCATCACCCTTTCCTCTTCAAGGAAAACCAACACAAGCTCAAGACGTAGCAAGAAGGATTTCTTGCGCCGTTGAGGTCTTCGCTCAAGTCAAGACATACCAAGTACCCATCACAAACTCATCTCCCTTGCATTTACATAATTTTCCATTTGCCTCTTGTTTTCCTCTCCCCCACTTCACCCTTGCCGTTTTATTCGCCCTCTCTTTCCCAATCTTCTCCTCTCTTTTTCGCTTGCCTTTTTCTGTTTGCTTGTGTGTTGCATTACTTGTTGCCATGGCGCAAGATAATACCAAATTGTGTGATTTCTCCAATACCAATAATAATGATTTCCTCAGTACTTCGATTGCCCCTCTTAATGATGTTGAGTCTTGTGAAATCAATATTGCTTTGCTGAATCTTGTTATGAAAGATCAATTCGGCGGCCTTCCTAGTGAAGATGCCGCTACTCATCTAAACAACTTTGTTGATTTGTGTGATATGCAAAAGAAGAAAGATACGGATAATGATATTGTTAAATTGAAGTTACTTCCGTTTTCACTTAGAGATCGTGCTAAAGTTTGGTTTTCGTCTTTGCCTAAAAATAGTATTGATTCTTGGCATAAGTGCAAAGATGCTTTTATCTCTAAGTATTTTCCTCCTGCTAAGATCATCACTCTTAGAACGATATTATGAATTTTAAACAACTTGATCATGAGAATGTTGCCCAATCTTGGGAAAGAATGAAATTGATGATTCACAATTGCCCTACTCATGGTTTGAATTTATGGATGATCATGCAAAATTTCTATGCCGGTTTGAACTTTGCCTCTAAAAATCTTTTAGATTCGTCCGCGGGAGGCACGTTTATGGTAATCACTTTAGGAGATGCTACAAAACTTCTTGATAATATTATGGCTAATTATTCTCAATGGCACACCGAAAGATCTTCTAGTAAAAAAGTGCACGCTATAGAAGAAATCAATGTTTTGAGTGGAAAGATGGATGAACTTATGAAATTATTTGCTACTAAGAGTGCTCCTCTTGATCCCAATGATATGCCTTTGTCTACTTTGATTGAGAACAATAATGAATCTATGGATGTGAATTTTTTTGGTAGGAATAGTTTCGGTAACAATGCTTATAGAGGAAACTTTAATCCTAGACCGTTCCCTAGTAATTCCTCTAATAATTATGGAATTTCCTACAATAATTCTTATGGTAATTTTAATAATATTCCCTCTGATTTTGAGAATAGTGTGAAAGAATTTATGATTTCTCAAAAGAATTTTAATGCATTGCTTGAAGAAAAATTGCTTAAAGTTGATGATTTGGCTAGGAACGTTGATAGACTTTTTCTTGATGTTGATTCTCTTAAACTTAAATCTACTCCTCCTAAGCATGACATCAATGAGTCTCTCAAAGCCATGAGAATTTCCATTGATGAGTGCAAGGAAAGAACTTCTAGATTGGGTGCTAAGAAAGATTGCTTTGTAAAGGCGAATTCTTCAAGTTTCAATGAAAATAATGATGAAGATCTTAAAGTTCTTGATGTGTCCCCTATTAGATCTTTGTTTTTCAATATGAATCTTGATAATAATGGGACTGGAGATGAGTCAACTTTAGTTAGAAGGCGTCCCAATAATTCGGAGTTTTTAGATCTTGATGCTAAATTTGGTAAAAGATTTAAATAGCATTGAACCCACTATCTTGGATTTCAAGGAATTTGATTATGATAATTTTTATTTAGAAGGTTGTATTTCTTTGTTGCAATCCGTTGTTAATTCTCCTCATGCTTATAGTCAAAATAAAGCTTTTACCAAATATATCGTTGATGCCTTGATGGAATCTTATGATGAAAAACTTAATTTGGAAGTTTCTATAACTAGAAAAGTTAATGATGAGTGGGTTCAAATTAAAGATCATGAGTGTTTTGCTTTGTGTGATTTGGGTGCTAGTGTTTCCACGAGTCCGAAAAATTTATGTGATATTCTAGGTTTCCAAGATCTTGATGATTGCTCTTTAAATTTGCACCTTGCGGATTCCACCATTAAAAAGCCAATGGGAAGGATCAATGATGTTCTCATTGTTGTAAATAGAAATTTGGTGCCCGTAGATTTTATCGTTTTTGATATAGATTACAATCTTTCTTGCCCTATTATTCTTGGTAGACCTTTCCTTAGAACGATTGGCGCAATTATTGATATGAAGGAAGGGAATATTAGATTCCAATTTCAATAAAGGAAAGGCATGGAGCACTTTACAAGAAAGAAAATCAAATTACCTTATGAATTTATCATGCGGGCTACTTATGAATTGAGTGCCAAAGATGGCAATACTTAGATCTATCTTCGCTTTTATGCCTAGCTAGGGGCGTTAAACGATAGCGCTAGTTGGGAGGCAACCCAATTTTATTTGTGTTTTTTGTTTTTGTTTTTGTTCAGTAATAAATTTTTCATCTACCTTCTGTTTGTATGTGTTTTTATGTCTTAATTAGTGTTTGTGCCAAGTAGAACCTATAGGATAACCTATGGTGATAGTTGATTTGATTCTGCTGAAAATCAGAAACTTTGCACGCACGAAATTGGTTTTGTTAAATCTGAGAAACGTGATTTTGCATTGATTATTTTTGCTTCTGATCAATAGACAAATTGCCCAGGGCTTCCTATTTTGGTAGGATTGTTAGTTACAGAAGTTTGCGTTAGTTACAGATTGCTACAGACTGTTCTGTTTGACAGGTTCTGTTTTTCATGTGTTGTTTGCTTATTTTGATGCATCTATGGCTAGTACAATAGTTTATGAACCATAGAGAAGTTGGAATACAGTAGGTTTAGCACCAATATAAATAAAGAATGAGTTCATTATAGTACCTTATGTGGTGGTTTTCTTTTCTTTCACTAACGAAGCTTATAAGATTTCCTGTTGAGTTTTGTGTTGTGAAGTTTTCAAGTTTTGGGTAAAGATTTGATGGACTATGGAATAAGGAGTGGCAAAAGCCTAAGCTTGGGGATGCCCATGGCACCCCAATATATTCAATAATAGCCAAAAGCCTAAGCTTGGGGATGCTCCGGGAAGGCATCCCCTCTTTTGTCTTCGTTCATTGGTAACTTTACTTGGAGCTATATTTTTATTCGCCACATGATATGTGTTTTGCTTGGAGCGTCTTGCATGATATTAGTTTTTGCTTTTTAGTTTACCACAATCATCCTTGATGTACACACCTTTTGGGAGAAGCCTACTTGATTGAAATTTATTAGAATACTCTATGTGCTTCACTTATATCTTTTGAGCTAGATAGTTTTTGCTCTAGTGCTTCATTTATATCTTTTAGAGGACGGCGGTGGCTTAATTTTGTAGAAATTGCTAGTCCCTCACGCTTCACTCATATATTTTTTTGAGAGCCTCTTATAACAGCATGGTATTTGCTATAGTTATGAAATTGGTCCTAGAATGGTAGGCATCCAAGTTGGGTATAATAAAAACTACCATAGAAAGTGAATTGGATGCTATGATCAATTTGATACTTGATAATTGTTTTGAGATATGGAGGTAGTGATATTAAAGTCATGCTAGTTGGGTGATTATGAATTTAAAAAATGCTTGTGTTGAAGTTAGTGATTCCCGTAGCATGCACGTATGGTGAACCGCTTTGTGATGAAGTTGGAGCACAATTTTATTTATTGATTGTCTTCCTTATGAGTGGCGGTCGGGGACGAGCGATGGTCTTTTCCTACCAATCTATCCCCCTAGGAGCATGCGCGTAATACCTTGTTTTTGATGACTTGTAGATTTTTGCAATAAGTATATGAGTTCTTTTGACTAATGTTGAGTCCATGGATTATACGCACTCTCACCCTTCCACCATTGCTAGCCTCTCTTGTGCCACACAACTCTCGCCGGTACCATACACCCACCTTATACCTTCCTCAAAACAGCCACCATACCTACCTATTATGGCATTTCCATAGCCATTCCGAGATATATTACCATGCAACTTTCCATCGTTCCGTTTATATGACACGCATCATCATTGTCATATTGCTCTTTGCATGATCATGTAGTTGACATCGTATTTGTGGCAAGGCCACCTTCATAATTTTCATACATGTCACTCTTGATTTATTTCATATCCCGGTACACCGCCGGAGGCATTCATATAGAGTCATATTTTGTTCTAGTCTTGAGTTGTAAATCAATAAAAGTGTGATGATCATCATTATTAGAGCATTGTCCCACTGAGGAAAGGATGATGGAGACTATGATTCCCCCACAAGTCGGTATGAGACTTCGGAATAAAGAAAAAAAGAAAAAAAAGAGAAAAGAAAGGCCAAAGAAAAAAACAAAAAAAAGAGAAAACAAAAAAAAGAGAATAAGAAAAAAATGAGAGAAAAAGAGAGAAGGGACAATGCTACTATCCTTTTACAACACTTCTGCTTCAGAGTAGCACCATGATCTTCATGATAGAGAGTCTCCTATGTTGGCACTTTCATATACTAGCGGGAATTTTTTATTATAGAACTTGGGTTGTATATTCCAATGATGGGCTTCCTCAAAATGCCCTAGGTCTTTGTGAGCAAGCGAGTTGGATGCACACCTGCTACGTCTTGAGCTTGCGTTGGTTTTCCTTGAAGAGGAAAGGGTTATGCAGCAATAGTAGCGTAAGTATTTCCCTCAGTTTTTGAGAACCTATAGCCGTTGCGTGGGACTTCTGAGGAGCCTCCTACTGGATTGATACCTTGGTTCTCAAAAACTGAGGGAAATACTTACGCTACTATTGCTGCATCACCCTTTCCTCTTCAAGGAAAACCAATGCAAGCTCAAGACGTAGCAGGTGTGCATCCAACTTGCTTGCTCACGAAGACCTAGGGCACTTTTGAGGAAACACATCATTGGAATATACAAGCCAAGTTCTATAATAAAAAAATCCCACTAGTATATGAAAGTGACAACATAGGAGACTCTCTATCATGAAGATCATGGTGCTACTTTCAAGCACAAGTGTAGAAAAAGGATAGTAGCATTGTCCCTTCTCTCTTTTTCTCTAATTTTTTTATTTGGGCCTTTCTCCTTTTTTATGGCCTCTTTTTTTATTTTAATTTTATTTTTCATCCAGAGTCTTATCCCGACTTGTGGGGTAATCATAGTCTCCATTATCCTTTCCTCACTAGGACAATGCTCTAATAGTGAAGATCATCACACTTTTATTTACTTACAACTCAAGAATTATAACTCGATACTTAGAACAAAATATGACTCTATGTGAATGCCTCCGGCGGTGTACCGGGATGTGCGATGATTCAAGAGTGACATGTATGAAATATTATGAACGGTGGCTTTGCCACAAATACGATGTCAACTACATGATCATGCAAAGCAAGATGACAATGATGGAGCATGTCATAATAAACGGAACAGTGGAAAGTTGCACGGCAATATATCTCGGAATGGCTATGGAAATGCCATAATAGGTAGGTATGGTGGCTGTTTTGAGGAAGGTATATGGTGGGTATATGGTATTGGTGAAACTTGCGCAACACAAGAGAGGCTAGCAATGGTGGAAGGGTGAGAGTGCGTATAATCCATGGACTCAACATTAGTCATAAAGAACTCACATACTTATTGCAAAAATCTATTAGTTATCAAAACGAAGTAGTACGCGCATGCTTCTAGGGGATAGATTGGTAGGAAAAGACAATTGCTCGTCCCCGACCTCACTCATAAGGAAGACAATCAATAAATAAATTATGCTCCAACTTCATCACATAACGGTTCACCATACGTGCATGCTACGGGAATCACAAAATTTAACACAAGTATATCTCAAATTCACAACTACTCTACTAGCATGACTCTAATATCACCATCTTCATATCTCAAAACAATCATAAAAAGTCAAACTTCTCATAGTATTCAATGCACTTTATATGAAAGTTTTTATTATACCCATCTTGGATGCCCATCATATTAGGACTAATTTTATAACCAAAGCAGATTACCATGTTGTTCTAAAAGACTCTCAAAATAATATAAGTGAAGGTGAGAAATCAACAATTTCTCTAAAATAAAGCCACCGCCGTACTCTAAAAAGATATAAGTGAAGCACTAGAGCAATATTGTCTAGCTCAAAAGACATAAGTGAAGCACATAGAGTATTCTAATAAATCACGAATCATGCATGTCTCTCCCAAAAGGTGTGTACAACAAGGACTCAAATCATACAAGACGCTCCAAGAAAAACACATATCATGTGGTGAATAAAAATATAGCCTCAAGTAAAGGTACCGATAGACGAAGACGAAAGAGGGGATGCCTTCCCGGGCATCCCCAAGCTTAGGCTTTTGGTTCTCCTTGAATTTTACCTGGGGGTGCCTTGGGAATCCCCAAGCTTAGGCTCTTGCCACTCCTTACAACATAGACCGTCAAATCCTTACCCAAAACTTGAAAACTTCACAACACAAAATTTTAGTAGAAAATCTCATGAGCTCCGTTAGTATAAGAAAATAAACCACCACTTTAAGGTGATGTAATGAACTCAATCTTTATTTATATTGGTGTTAAAACTACTGTATTCCAACTTCTCTATGGTTCATACCCCCCGATACTACTCATAGATTCATCAAAATAAGCAAACACACACGAAAAACAGAATCTGTTAAATAGTCTGTCGCAATCTGTAACTTTCGAATACTTCTGTGACTCCAAAAATTGTGAAATAAATTGGTGGACGTGAGGAATTTCTCTATTAATCTTCTGCAAAAAGAATCAACCTAAAAGCTCTTTTCTGTAAAAAAAATTACAGCTATTCTCCTGAGCGAAAAAGTTTCTGTTTTTTACAGCAAGACCGCAAAGACTTCACCCAAGTCTTCCCAAAGGTTCTAATTGGCACAAACACTAACTAAAACATAAAACCACATCCAAACAGAATCTATATGAATTATTTATTACTAAACAGGAGCAAAAAGTAAATAAAAAAATAAAATTGGTTGCCTCCCAACAAGCGCTATCGTTTAACGCCCCTAGCTAGGCATGAAAACAAGAATAGATCTAGGTATTGCCATCTTCAGCATGCAATTCTTTCCTCATCAAATCCTCCAAAACTCGTCTTAACAAATATATTATTTCCCTTAGTTCCCTTTAGAAGAACTTAAATCATGGAAAGGGCTTTGATTTGTAATTTTAACATTCATAAACCCATAGTCGGGATCATCACCATATATATCATCATATGAAATGCGTAGTTCATTTCTAACAGGTTCCTTCATCATTTTATTCAACCAATCCCTATTGAATCCTAAATAAATTCCTCTAGTAATCCAGTCAAACTCCTCAAATGCCTCAAGGTACAAAGATTGAGATATTTCAGAATGGGAAACCCTCTTCCTAAGATTTTCACTATAAGATTGATAATCTCTAGCTTCCAAACTACGCATGGTTTCTTTATTGTACAAAATATCTATAATCGAAGGCCGTTCAACATCTTTTTTATAAAAAGCAAAAATATCCCTTGCTTCTTGTATTATAAAATAGAATTCACGCAAAAGGATAATAGTGGCAATCTTTTTAGCTATAGGGTGATTGATATTGGGAAGTTCGTAAAACACGTTTTGCAAAGCAGGATGGATATGCACAAATTTTCTTCCTAATTTCTCAACAAGCATAACAATGGCATTTGCATAACAGTTGGTCTCAAGAAGAATCGACTTTTTTACTAATAGGCATGGATCCTCTGCAATCAAAGAATTCTTGGATAATACCTCCAATAATATTACCGTCCCCCACATGAAATATTTTTGTTTTGTAAATAGGTGGAGTCTCGGTTTCATGATTCAAAGAACAAGACTCAACTGCTTCTTCAAGATTTTCAATGATAGCCTCCCCAGTTTGATACATGATGACAACAAACCGCACTAACAATAGAGCACACAAGAAGCAAGCGAAAAAGACGAACGGAAGAGGGGCAAAGAAAAGGCAAAGGTTTTCAAAAATCATTTTAGAAGTGGGGGAGAGGAAAACGAGAGGTGAATGGCGAATAATGTAATGCAAGGGAGAAGGGTTTATGATGAGTACTTGGTATGGCTTGACTTGACGTAGATCTCCCCGGCAACGGTGCCAGAAATCCTTCCTGCTACCTCTTGAGCTTGCGTTGGTTTTCCCTTGAAGAGGAAACGGTGATGCAGCAAAGTAGCATAAGTATTTCCCTCAGTTTTGAGAACCAAGGTATCAATCCAGTAGGAGATGATGCACAAATCACTGAATACTTGCACAAACAATCAAGAACTTGCAACCAACGCGATAAAGGGGCTGTCAATCCCTTAACGGTCACTCGCAAAAGTGAGATCTGATAGAGATAATAAAGTAAATATTTTTGGTATTTTTGATGTATAGATTGGAAAGCAAAGATTGCAAAATAGTAGATCGGAAACTAGCAAGATGTAAAAGAAATTCAATAATATGGAAAAGAGATTCAATATAATGAAAAAGAGACCCGGGGGCCATAGGTTTCACTAGTGGCTTCTCTCGAGATAGCATATATTATGATGGGTGAACAAATTACTGTCGAGCAATTGATAGAAAAGCGCATAATTATGATGACATCTAAGGCAACGATCATGAACATAGGCATCATGTCCGTGTCAAGTAGACCGACTCATGCCTGCATCTACTACTATTACTGCACACATCGACCGCTATCCAGCATGCATCTAGAGTATTAAATTCATAAAGAATGGAGTAACGCATTAAGCAAGATGGCATGATGTAGAGGAATTAACTCAAGCAATATGATGAAAACCCCATCTTTTTATCCTGAATTGCAACAATACAATATGTGCCTTGCTGCCCCTACTATCACTGGGAAAGGACACCGCAAGAATGAACCTAAAGCTAAGCACTTCTCTCATGGCAAGAAAGATCAATCTAGTAGGCCAAACTAAACCGATAATTCGAAGAGACTTGCAAAGATATAAAATCATGCATATAAGAATTCAGAGAAGAACCAAATAATATTCATAGATAATCTTGTTCATAAATCCGCAATTCATCGGATCTCGGCAAACACACCGCAAAAGAGTATTACATCTAATAGATCTCCAAGAATATCGAGGAGAACTTTGTATTGAGAATCAACGAGAGAGAAGAAGCCATCTAACTAATAATATGGACCCGAAGGTCTGTGGTAAATTACTCACGCTTCATTGGCGAGGTAATGGTGTTGATGTAGAAGACCTCCGTGATCGAATCCCCCACCGACAGGACGCCGGAAAAGGCCCCAAGATGGGATTTCACGCATACAGAAGGTTGCTGCGGTGGAAAAGTGGTTTCGTGGCTCCCCTTGATGTTTTTAGGGTATAAGAGTATATATAGGTGGAAGAACTAGGTCGGTGGAGCTACGAAGGGCCCACGAGGGTGGGGGCACGCCTACCCCCTGGGTGCGCCCTCCTACCTCGTGGCCTCCTTGTTATGTCTCCGACTTCATCTCCAAGTCTTCTGGTTTGCCTTCGGTCCAAGAAAGATCATCGCGAAGGTTTCATTCCGTTTGGACTCCGTTTGGTATTCCTTTTCTGCAAAATTCTAAAATAGGCAAAAAAAAACAAAAAACTGACACTGGGCCTTTGCTTAATAGGTTAGTCTCAAAAATAATATAAAAGAGCATATTAAAGTCCATTAAACATCCAAAACAGATAATATAATAGGATGGAACAATAAAAAATTATAGATACGTTGGAGACGTATCAACCTGCTGGGGACCGATCCAGCAGTCAAGCGCAAACGAAAGGCCACCTCGAAGGGAGGATGAGAAGAACACCATAGTCTCTCATACGACAAGATTACACTATCTTTGTTTACAATAACAAGATTTGAGGTTGTAAGAGTTAGGGATTGGAAAAATACATCGAAGATGCTGAAATCACAACTTAGAGGACACAAGATGGGTACAAATATCCTAGGAAGCAAGACGCTTTGCTATGGCAGCTTCTTTTATTATTTTTTCCACTGCTTTTCTTCCTCTTTTGGTTTTGTTTACTTCTCGAATGGGCGTTAACATGTAATGCTGGGCCAGAGAACTAAATGTGGTACAGGTTTCATTTTCTTAATAAAAGTGAGACTAGGCTTGGCCCCTTTTGATCGACAAAATGCTAACGTGTTGTTTTTTGTCACATCTTTTGGTTGGTCGGGCTGGACGGTGGCAAGCAACCATAATACCACACGCAAAGGATTTGTTGATGTCGTCGCCACGTCGAGGCTTGGCGGTGCAGGGCTTGTGGCATCATGGGTAAGAAAGGAGGGTAATATGTTTCTTTATGTGGAACACCATGCATCCATTACCTAGTGGATCCGATGAGATCACCGGTCATAACACTGATTACATCTTATGGTAACATTTTGTTTTGTCTTGTACGTAGGTGTTTCATTGCAGTGGGCTTTTGGACAGGTCAGTTATCTGAAGCGGTCTCTTACACGAACCACCTTATAGGTATTCATGGAACTGGTTTCTCATAAGAAGCCTGACTTTCGTATGTGACTTCTACAAGTCAGTCCACTGAGACGTTTATTTGAGCCCTTTCCTCTATAAAACTGTCTCAGGTGCCACAATTTGAGTTGGGAGGAATTTCTGTCGCCAAAAATCACCTCTGTGAGATCGAGTTTAATGTTCCTATTTGTTGTACTATTGTTTTTTGAACAGTTGAAGGGAAAATTGTTGTCATTCTAAGATAGGCGTGCTGATGAAACAGGCTAAAACTTTGGTTCTTTTTGGTTTTCTTTGGACTGTCACATTTATAATGCATTTGTAATGCAGTGCCACAATTTGAGTAGGGACGAATTTCTGTTACCAAAAATCACCTCTGTGAGATCGAGTCTAATGTTCCTATTTGTTGTACTGTTGTTTTTTGAATAGTTGAAGGGAAAATTGTTGTCATTCTAAGATAGGCATGCTGATGAAACAGGCTAAAACTTTGGTTCTTTTTGGTTTTCTTTGGACTGTCACATTTATAATGCATTTGTAATGCAGTAGCTCATGAGCACGCTAAATTTGGTATAAATTCAGCTATGGCTGATTCGTATGCCATCTGTGTACAAGTTTAATGGATTGATGTATTCCTAAAAAGAAAAACAAGCTAACTTAGAGCATTTAGAACCGGGCTCTTCAAATGTCCCTTACATGTCTGGCCGGACGGTCGGGTCACCTTTCAGACATGAAAGAAGGAAAAAAGGCACCCAACCAAACCCTTCATTTTGTCCTCATACGTCTAGAATGTTTGTTAACCCTCATATCCAGACCATATATGAGGAAGATACGAGGGTACAGGGACGCGCCAATCATTATCCACCAAATCCGCCAAATAGGACGCGGCCTAGCCGTAAGCGGAACGGCTCTTGCTGGTCCGCCGCTCGGATCAGGGTGTGGACCGTTGTTAACCGCGCTGGCAGCCAAAGCCACCCCGGATCATCTCTTTCTATTTCTTTATTTTTTTTCCTCTTTTCTCTCTTTTCGTCCCTTCAATCATATGCATATGACCAGACAATTTAATGACAAAGTGAGAAACATAACTACATGCATGCATAAATAAGGATTTAAAACGAACTCGTCGAACGATGTCTACAAACATCTGAGAAGCAAAATTTGAGGGGACGGTGCATAGAGTACTCTACTACCACTTCGCCGCTACCAGCCACCAGCCTGCTTCCGAAAGGAAATCCTGCTTCTTCTTTTAGAACAAAATCCCGCTTCTTCTTTATCTTTTTGAACAGTATGCAAGAAAGGACGGTAATATTTTTCTTTACGTGGAACACCATGCATCCATTAGCTAGTGGATCCAACGAGATCACCGATCACAGCACTGATTACATCCTAGGGTAACATTTTGTTTTGTCTTGTACGTAGGTGTTCCGTTGTAGTGGGCTTTTGGACCGGTCAGTTATCCGAAGCGGTTTCTTACACGAACCACCTTATAGTTATTCATAGAATTGGTTTTTCGTAAGAAGACCGACTGTCGTATGTGACTTCTACGAGTCAGTTTCTCCATTGAGACGTTTATTTGAGCGGTTTTCTCTATAAAAATGTCTCAGGTGCCACAATTTGAGTAGGGATGAATTTCTGTCGCCAAAAATCACCTCTGCGAGATCGAGTCTAATGTTCCTATTTGTTGTACTATTGTTTTTTGAACAGTTGAAGGGAAAATTGTTGTCATTCTAAGATAGGCATGTTGATAAAACAGTCTAAATCTTTGGTTCTTTTTGGTTTTCTTTGGACTGTCACATTTATAATGCATTTGTAATGCAGTAGCTCATGAGCTCGTAAAATTTGGTATAAATTCAGCTATGGCTGATTTGTATGCCATTATACAAGTTTAATGGATTGATGTATTCCTAAAAAGAAAAACAAGCGAACTTAGAGCATTTAAAACCAGGCTCCTCAAATGTCCCTTACATGTCTGGCCGGACGGTCGGGTCACCTTTCAGACAGGAGAGAAGGGAAAATGGCACCCAACCAGACCCTTCATTTTGTCCTCATACGTCCGGAATGTTTGTTAACCCTCATATCCAGACCATATATGAGGAAGATACGAGGGTACAGGGACGCGCCGGTCATTATCCGCCCAATCCGTCAAATAAGACGCGGCCCAGTCGTACGATGAACGGCTCTTGCTGGTCCGCCGCTCGGATCGGGGCGTGGACCGTTGTTGACCGTGCAGGTAGCCAAAGCCACCCCGGATCATATTTTTCTATTTCTTTATTTTTTTCTCTTTTCTCTCTTTACGTCCCTTCAATCGTATGCATATGATCAGATAATTTAATGACAAAGTGAGGAACATAACTACATGCATGCATAAATAAGGATTTAAAACGAACTCGTCGGGACAATGTCTACAGACATCTGAGAAGCAAAATTTGAGGGGACGGCGCATAGAGTACTCTACCGCCACTTGGCCGCTACCAGCCACCAGCCTGCTTCCGAATGGAAATACTGCTTCCGACTAAGTTTTTTTACCGGAGACGGTACCTACCGGTCAAGCATCCGCCGTTGGTGTCATTTTAGAGATTTGTGCCCTTGTTTTGTTTATCAGATAGATGAATGGTAATGCATGAATACATGTACTTGCGTCAGACAGACAGCCAACTTTTCCAGACAAGAGAGAGGGGATTGGAGAGAACTTTGCATGCATGTATTCTCTCACTCCATGCACTAGACATGCATTTTATTTTCATCTATGATTCATATCTTTTGAGCCATATGTTCATTACTGAAACTTCTTATATATTTGAATTCATGGGGTGAAGACCTTCAAAACAAGATCAATTTTGAATATATTTGAACTATCTTTTTTCATATATATTTCAATAACATTTGAAATTAGTTTCATAAAACATAAAAATGTTTCACTAGTTCATAGAAGTGATTTGTACGGTTTCAAACATGTCAGAAACTGGAATATGGAAATCACAAACACAATGAAAGATCTTTCATATATTATGAAAAGAAATTTTAATAAATTTATAATCAAATCTGCACTATTTTAACTGATTTGGAAACATCAATATCACACACACATAGGTTTCGGTCATTTCAAAGAACTGGCTTCGTACATTTCATAAAACTGATTTCATTCATTAAGAAAAACTTATTTTAGAAAACTGATTTCACTTATTTTAATATAATCATTACAAAGCAATTCACTCGCACCAAGACTAGATTTCACTCACAAGATCAATTTCACATATTTTAAACCTATTTCACTATTTTTCACACACAAGATTAAGCAAATTGACAAACATACCAAAATATGTTTCATATATTTGAAAAATACATGTTTCATATATTTGAAAGAAATAGTGGAATGACTAGGTTTCACTCATTAAAATAAACTAGTTTCATATATTTGAAATAACCAATTTCACATATTTTAAACAACCTATTTCACTATTTTTCAAACACAAGATTAAGCAAATTGACAAACATACCGAAATATGTTTCATATATTTGACAAAGACATGTTTCATACATTTGAAAGAATAAGTGGAATGACCAGATTTCACTCATTAAAAAAAAGTTTCATATATTTGAAATAATCAATTTCACATATTTTAAACAACATATTTAACTATTTTTCACACACAAGATTCAGCAAGTTGACAAACATACTGAAATGTGTTTCATATATTTGAGAAGTACATGCTTCATATATTTGAAAGAATCAATTTCACATCATGAAACATTGAATTTCACATATTTGAAATAAACCATTTCACCAATTTAAACACTGGTATCGTCTGTTTCACTAATTTCACAAATTTTAAATTCGAAAGAATTAATTTTCACACAATGAAAAACAAGTTTTGTGAAATAAGTGATTTCGAGTATTTCACTGATTCAACTCATTAAAATAAATATTTCACTTATTCGTAAACACTGGTTTCACTTATTCAAAACAAATATTACTTTGAAATAATTGAAATCTATGAAATTAGATTTTTGAACCAAGTGAAATCTACGAATAGATTTACTTTTTTGAAATGTATGAAACAATTAATTTTAAAACTGCAATATGTTTCATATATTAGGAAAATACAACTTCCATATACTTTAACTAACCAAATTTACTCATTGAAACAATCGATTACACATATTTGAAATAACTCATTTCATAGTTTTATAATTTTTCACATATTTCAGTTAATTGAAATATGGTTTGAATCGTTAAATTTAGACTACTTTCAAATATATCAAAGATTGATCTTCAAATTGTTACCAGGATTTGAAATATATATAAATTATCCAAAACAAATTTTTCGTTCAAAAGATGTGAATGTTTGAATTTTTTTTTGAGAATCACCGGGGGGGGACCTCCCCCACCTGAATATATTGCTCAAAGGACTGCCGTGGCAGTGAGTACAGAATTACATAGGCACGGTGCAACGTGCAGAGAAGTAGGAACGCCACGAGAAAGCGTCCTCCTTGTCTTGTGGCTGTACAAGACGATAGGACCAGAGATCCAGAGTAGTGATGAGGTTTCTAAGAGTTATTACAGAGTTTTGGTCAATCGATCTAAATACCATATCATTACGTGCTGCCCAAATCATCCATAGTAAGGCTAGTAGAACCGAAGGCCAAGCCGTGGGCGGGAGTTGGGTTGGAGTAGCGGCGTCCTATAAGTCTGAAATATCTCCGGTTGTAGGCAGGAACCCAAGGCGTTGCCAAATTCTGTTGGCAAGACGGCATGTGATGAAGATGTGGTTTGAGTCTTCGGGCAGTCTAGCACACCGAGGGCATAAATCTGACTCGACTATATGCTTGCGTGCAAGATTGACCTTGGTGTTGAGACGGTATTTGAAGAGTAACCATGCGAATACTTTGAGCTTCCGGGGAACTTTGGCATTCCATATGAGGGGAGCAAGGAGATCGTTGTCTGGCCGAGCCATGAGGGCACCGTATGCATGCTTGGTGGAGAATGCAATGTTGTGTCGTAGAAACCGTTGGTCTTCCCCCGTTGAAGGCATAGATCCTGCAAAACAGCCACAAGCAACACAAGCTCTTGTTCTGCCGTAAGGGAGAGGCGATTACGGAGGTTAGCCTGAATACCGTAGCGCAAGATGTTAGCCACTTTAACCAGCTCTAAGGTGGAGTGTGAGAAAAGGTGGGGGAAGGCGATGGCAAGGGGTTGAGAGACCAGCCAAGTGTTGAGCTAGAAATAAGTATGTGAACCATTATTTGTGAGCATGAAGGATATGTTTTGTAGAGTAGGTATTTGCTGTGAAATAGTGTGGCACAAGAAGGAGGTTCACGGAGAGGAGGAGACTAGAGCGTTAAGGTGTTGTAGATCAAGCCATTTTAGCCATGGTGTTTGTGCAGTGGAGAGTGCTTTGGCTGCAAATTTCATGAGGAGGCAGTTATTTTGAACATGTAAGTTTTTGAGCCCTAAACCACCAATGTTTTTGGGTAAACATACATTTTTCCAAGCAACAAGGCATTGAGCACCCGAACAGGCATCCTCTCCTTCCCAGAAAAAACTCCTGCTCAGGGAGTCCAAGGTTTTGATAGTTTTCTTTGGGATGCGAAAAACATACATAAAGTAGGTGAGGATTGAGTCGAGCACCGCAAAAATGAGAATGATTCGATCACCTTTGTCCAGGAGTTTGGCACGCTAGCCGGAGAGAAGTTTCCTAGTGCGTTCAATCAGGGGGTGAAAACGGTGGTGAGAGGTTTGGTCGGAGCGAGGGGAAGGCCGAGGTAGGTTTGAGGAAAGGAAGCGCATGAGCAGCCCATGGAGAGGGCAATGGAGGCAACCGTGGCATCATCTGTGTGGAGGGTGGCTAAGATGGTTTTGGAGAAGTTGATGGCGAAGCCCGTGGCTTGTGCGAAGCTATTTAGGATCACTTTAAGAGTTGAGGTAGCGGCAGGAGAGGCAGCTGCGACAATGAGCGTGTCGTCCGCATATTGAAGGACTATGGGAGGTAGGTGGGAGAAGATAGGATGGTGTAGTGTGGGATCGGAGTTCTGGATGATTAGTTGTTGGAGAAGGTGAGCGATGATGAGGAAGAGGTAGGGTGAGGCCGGGTCGCCTTGCCTCAACCCATTTTTGCATTGGATCCATTTGCCCGGAATCCCATTCAGGAGAACTGTAGTTTTGCCTGTGTAGAGGAGGTTTTGGATCCAGCTGCGGAAGATTGAAGAGAACCCCCGGACTGCCATGATTTTGTCGAGTGCAGGCCATGCCACGCAATCAAAATCCTTTCTGAACTCCAGTTTGAAAACCATCGTTGGTTTTTTACGCGAGTGGCAAGAGCTAATGAGGTCGGCAGCAAAAACAAAGTTTTTGGCGATGTTTCTGCCAGAGATGAATCCGGTCTGGTTACCATGAACTAGCAGAGGGATGTGCATCTTAAGGCGAGAGGTGATAACCTTGGCTATGGCTTTGATCGGGCAGTTTTGCAATGAGATAGGCCGAAAAGCATCAGGTGTGGTTGGCGTGTCTTTCTTGGGGAGGAGGATAATGTGGGCACAGTTTAAGCGTTCAGTGTCTACTAAGCCTTGATGAAAAAGATGGAAAAAGGACAGGATTGAATTTTTTACGAGAGGCCAGAAGGTTCTATAGAAACTATAACAAGATAATACTCAAGTCAAATAAAGGCTGTCAGAGTAAAACAGGGAAATACCAAACCACTTGCAGCCGAATACAAGAAAATACTGAACGCAATGCACAGATCACAAAGCAAGTCAATCGTGGATATCTCATCAACACATCCCAGCACCGGTAAAAGTGAATTTCCGATCCTGCTTCTTCTTTTTGAACAAAATCCTGCTTCTTCTTTTTCTTTTTGAACCAAAAACTAAGGGTCCCGATAACTGCCACACGTGTGGTGTATCGGGTGGTTGTGCCGCATGCCTTGTGTGGCATGGACAGGAACCCGCCCGCACGACCGTGTCCGGGCGCGGAAAGGCCCAGCCCGCACGTCCGGTGTGTGGCAAACCCGCCAACACGACCCCATCCGGGCCAGACGACCCCGCTGCCCGCACGACCAGCCGTTCCCGGCCTCCGATCGATCCGTAGTCCCCACTGCCGCCATCGTCTCCCACCTCTCGAACCCCTACCTCCATCGCCGGCCTTCTCTGGTTGCCATGGCAACTAGAGCAGATCCGTAGGGCCTTCCCACCGCTAACCACATCCCAACCCTCCCCCTCCCCCCACCCCCTCCCCCACTCCAACCCCGCCCTCCAAAGAGGACCATCTAAAAGCAGGTGAATCTCCCGATCTCTTACTGCTTCTCATCCTTCTTCTGGGCGGAAAATTGCAAATTTACCGACGAATGTGGCGACTGGATCCACGCTATCGGGGTAAAATACTACATGGTTTTGTGTGTCTTTGCATTTTCCAAGCAGAATACACCAGATCTGCCATGTACTACGCTAGAGTTAAGCTTACGCTCTCGGTTAGCTTGGTGCAAGTAGTTGGTAATGAAGGATGCGTAGGAATACCTAAAAAAGGGAGAGAAATGAGAAATTTGGTATAAAGGGGGTGGGAAAAATAGTTGCCACTTGTGTCTAACGTCAGTTGCCACCTGTCGTTGCCGTTAACTGCCACCATGTTAACCTATTGCTTGCCATCCTATTGTAGTGGTTGTTGCCATCGAATCAAAAGGATAGCTAGCACCCAGATTTTAGAAAAGAGAGTGGGTGTGCATGTCCTACTCGCCATGATGTGTTGGTTGCCTACACATGAAAATGTGATAACACTGGCGTGTTATCTTCTACGTGCAAGCAACAGAAGAATACATTTTTTATGGATTGTTGATGCGTTCTTGTTCATGCAGTGTTTGAGAACACATTGGCAGAAACAAGACGCGGAAAGAATGAATCATGAAGATGGCGCTGATCCTTGCGTTTCTCAAAAGCCAGAAACGCCCCCTTGGGATGCAGCAGAGTACAGTCAACTCATTTCTGTAGGGCCATTGCTGCCACTACTAGAACAGTACACAGGCATTGGTATGATGCATGATAACAAAGAAAAGAACATTTGCCATGTTCGCGACGATGAAGATGACATTCTACTTATGTCCTACACTGACATTTTTCACAGGTTCTTATGACCAAAACACACTCAGGGGGGCACCATCGCAAGTTCAGTCACAGGGCGCTAACATTGACAAACGTACGGGCAACCAACTTCAACTAGCTAATGTGGCAAATCAAGGTAACGCATATGAAAAAGAAACATACTGGTGTGGACATGAAAAATAAACTTGCAAAGGATGGAAAAGACTCACGAGTTATGTCGGGAAAAAAATGCAGAACCTTCATGCAGCACGTGGCATCAGGCGGCACCCATGTACCTGCCATCAATGTCATACACAGGTGAGTCCATAAAAAGCAAAGTTGTGGACGGTGAATTAGAAGAAGAAGCATAGTTGACAACTACAGTTGCCATAACTGGACAACTGCAATTGCCATGACTAAACAACTATAGTTGTCATCCCTGGTCAACTGTAGTTGCCATGACTGAACAACTGCAGTTGCCATGCCAGGACAATTACAGTTGCCATTGCCTGGACAACTGTAGTTGCCATGCCTGGACAACTGTAGTTGCCATGCCTGGACAAACTGCAGTTGCCATGCATTGACCAACTACTACCATGATTTTAGGTTATTACGGTGGTGCTACCCCGGCAAACGTCTCATGGCAAGCTTCACAGATTGCAGATAGAGCACGTCAATTTGGTGTGACAGACCACACAAAATGGGCACATGCAGCACAACAAGGTAAGAAAATTTGAACCACAAAAGAGCACTGCATTTGTTTTTGTGGGAAGAGCATGTGAGGAAAAGAAGATTTGTAGCAGTGATGGTGGAAAAAATCAAACAGAAAATGCTAACAAGTGGTTGTGTGCAATGAGTCATATATTGTCTTCGGGAATTGCCAATTGCTAAAAGCATGTGTGCAGCACTAATGGTTGATCGCATTTTCCTAGTGAGCTCAAGCCTAGAATACAAAGTTTTGATGCTAGAACACACTGGTTGCCATGTATTGGCAGCAATATTTGCCATGTATGTAGGACTACAGCTGCCATGCATATAGAATCCAAGTTTTCATACTAAAAGGAGCTGGTTGCCATGCATTGGCAACAGTAGTTGCCATGTTTGTTGGACTATAGCTGCCATGACTGGAGAACTACAATTGCCATGCATGTCCACATGCAGACCCATGGCTTGCTGTTTGAATGATGTCATGCGAAATCACTTGAAGTTGATGTACTCCGTTACGATAAAACATGTCATTCAAGCAAAATCTTACGTGTGTACCTGTTTTTTCTATTACAGGGCCTACAACTACAATGAACAGCGGCGCGGGGACATCTACTGCAGGGAGCTCTGAGCGCATGGAAGACGCGTTCCACTAGCCAGCCAACAATCATGCCGCAAACAATGTCGGGTCAGAGTCGGGAATGGCAATCATTCCAGCAATGCCGACAAGCACCCCTTTGAACACAAGCACTGGCAACACTCAAGTAGATGAAACTGCCACTGATACTGAAGTGAATGATGAAACCGATGACGAAGCGCAAGGGGATGAAGATGGTGGGCAATCAGATATCATGGTACCTCAGCCACCGTACGTTGGGTAGAGATTTGAATCGTTCACAGAAGCAAAGGAATTCTACCAGACATATGCAAAGTCCCATGGGTTTGCCGTTAACACCGAATACCATAGGAAAATTAAGAAAACTAACGAGTACAGCAGAGGTGAGATGAGGTGCCACAAGGCACGAAGGAACAAGACGGGGAAAGGTGGTGCGTCTGTCGTTCCGGAATGAAAGAGAGGAATCCTTCTCAAGACGGAATGCCCTGTCTGGTGTAAGCTAAATGTAGATGGAGCACAGTGGGTGGTCACTGAATATTTTGATGAGCACAACCACAAACTCATAAAGAAGTTCGACCTGGTAAAATTTCTGACCGCCCACAGAGGATTCACCCCCCTCGAGAAGATATTCATAAAGCTGCTACATGATTGTAACATCGGTCCATCAAGAATGGTCCAGATACTATCACTCATCCACAGCAAAAAAGGGGCTCTGAGTAGCATGCCCTACATACCAGCTGACGTCACAAACCTAAAGGCAAAGTACCGTAGAGAGAGCAAGTTGGCTGACATAGAGGCCACAATGGCCAACTTCGATGAGAAAGCGAAGAAAGATCCAGATTTTTTCTACAGGATAAGGTTGGACGATGAGGACCGTGTCAAGAACATATATTGGGTGGATGGTGCTGCAAGAAGAGCCTACAAACATTTCCGAGATTGCATTTAATTCGACGCGACATATCTCACTAATATGTACAAGATGTCATGCGCTCCATTCATAGGAATAAATAACCACAATCAGTCGTTGCAGTTCGGACGCGGGCTCTTTCGGAATGAAGAAACGGATGGGTACGTTTGGCTGTTCAAGACCTTCTTGGAGTGCATGGATGGACTTGCTCCGATGAATATAATAACAGACCAGGATTTTAGCATGCGTGCAGGCATAGAGGAGGTATTCCCGTTGGCAGTGCACAGGCACTGCAGGTGGCAAATTATAAAGAAGGCTGAGGAGATGCTAGGACCATTCTTTGCTGATCGTCTAGATCTGCACAAGGCATTCGAGCTGTGCATGGACCATAACTTGACGGTCGAGGAGTTTGAAAGGAGCTGGATGGCCATGATTGAAACATATCAAGTCCAAGACAACGAGAGTCTTGCTAACCTGTGGGAGAAGCGAATGTACTGGGTGCCGGCCTACTTCATGCAGTGCTTCTTCCCATTTCTGCAGAATACGCGGCGCAACGAGGGGTTCAATGCTGTTTTGAAGCGGTACGTGAGCCCTAGCAACTCATTGCTATAGTTTGCCAAGCAGTACATAGCTTTGCAACAAAAAATACTGGCATCTGAGCTACAACAAGAAGCGAACACCGCGCTAAAGCAGCCAAAATTGCTAACGTATTTATCGATGGAGAGGTAACTGAGCAAGATATACACCAATAAGATCTTTAACAAGTAAGTCAGTTGCGTTGCAATCTTATTTGCACAAGCATGAAGGCAGTAGGTGCCATATAGAATGCAATGCAGTTGCCATGATATGTGGATGCCATGTTTAACGAATTACTATTTGCCATGTTAACTCAACTGCAGTTGCCATGTTTAATGAACTACCGTTTGCCATGCTTACTCAGCTGCAGTTGCCATGTTCAATGAAATGCAGTTGCCATGTTTAATGCACTGTACTTCCGTTGGGCATGTTGGTATGCAAATGCCAATGCCAATTGAAAATTTTATGTAGTTGCCATGTTTAATGAACTGCATTTGCCATGTTTACTGAAATGCAGTTGCCATGTTTACTGAAATGCAATTGCCATGTTTAGTCAACTGCAGTTGCCATGTTTAATGAAATGCAGTTGCCATGCTTTATGCATTGTGCTTCCATTGGGAATGTTGGTATGGAAATGATAATGGCCGGTTGAAAATGTACTATAGTTGCCATGTCTAATGTACTGCAGTTTCCATGTCTAATGTACTATAGTTGTCATGTGTAATGTACTATATTTGCCATGTTCAAACGAAATGTTCTTCTATTGGCCATGACAACATAAGGTGGTACAAAAAACAACACGCGATAGTTTAAGAAAAAAGCACACAAAACTTGCAGATTCCAGGAAGAAATAAAGCGTGCCAGCATGTTCATGGCTTTCTAGGTGGACGAACATACGTTCAAGGTGTGTTCTATTTTGGGCATGTCGGATTCAGAACCTGAGGACCCAGACAAAGGAAGG
This sequence comes from Triticum aestivum, assembly GCF_018294505.1. Classification (NCBI taxonomy): domain Eukaryota; kingdom Viridiplantae; phylum Streptophyta; class Magnoliopsida; order Poales; family Poaceae; genus Triticum; species Triticum aestivum. The sequence continues at coordinate 124,134,149 of NC_057795.1, read as the reverse complement.
AACTACTTCGTGAAAGACTCGATAGGCCAAGGCGAATACTACTGCCAATGCTACAAGTTTGAACGGGACGGCATTGTGTGCTGTCACATACTAAAAGTAATGGACATGAACGCAGTGACACGGATGCCCCACCATTTCATAAGGCGGCTATGGACTTGGGACGCTGACGACGCGTTGGTGCCGCAGACAACAAATGCAGTTTTGGCTATGCGTGATGAGAGACCGGAGTCAACACCATGGAAGCCGTGAGGCATGTTGTGTTGACAAAGAACTATGCTGAGCTAATTGATGAAGCGTGCAAGAGTGATGAGACAGCGAGAGTCGTAGAAAAACATAGGAAGGCCCTGAAAAGAGAGCTTGATGAGATCAAGAAGAGGAAAGCTGAGGAAGCCTTACATAGGTTCCCCCGCACATCAAGTGTGCCTTCGTCCACGGGGCCATCATCTGAAAACTTGGAGATAGGATCTAGAACAGCAAGCACACAAACCCAGGTCAGGAACCCGCCCCGTTCCATCACAAAGGGGCGTCCAAAAGAGATAAGATACAAATCGGGATTGGAGATTCAAGCAAAACACAAGAAAACAAAGAAAGGGACGGGCAATCCGTAATCAACATTGGGGCACTGTGACATGGTCCTTGGTGACATTTTATTTTGTAATCTAGATGTTCTAATTTTTTTTAAAATGGGAAAATGACTCTTGAGGGGCATCAGAAGTTGAAGGAAGATAGCTGCAGTTGCCATGTTATGTGTACTTAATCTGCCATGTTATGTGTAGTTAATCTACCATGCTATTTTATACTAGATCTGCCATGGTAAGTATATTGGATCTGCCATGTTAAGTATACTGGATCTACCATGTTAAGTATACTGGATCTGCCATGTTGTTTATGCTGAATCTGCCATGTTGTTTGTACTGAATCTGCCATGTTAGTTGTACTGAAATATGCCATGTTATTTGTAATGACTCTGCATCGCGTATATTTCCGTGTTCATTTGACGCGTTTTAGTCACACATAGTGTCTTGTGTGCAATCTATGGGAAACAACTTGAAAAAGCGTAACGTGCATCAACCGCAGAAAAGGTTACGGTTACATGATCAAACTACCATGCTAGCCGGTGCAGTTAGCGGTGAAAAAAGAAACAACAAACAGCAAAATGAAAAACAATGATAACTTTCACTAACCATGTCTGATGAACTACATTTTCCATGTTTTAAAACATCATAGACGCATTCGAAACAGCAAACTGGTGCTATAAATGATGAAAGCATAATAATAATGATAAACATAAAACGTATCTGCTGTCACACCTAAATAGGTTCACATCCACACATATATTACATAAAATATTCAAATGTCGCTCACACACCACCACCACATACTAGGCTACACGGGGTTGCAGTCATAACATAGCACACGGACATAGTTTTGAAAAGAACAAAGGTAGTACCTTACATTCCTCGGCAACAAAATGTAAGGTAGGCGTTCGGTATGGAGCACCACATGATCACTTGTACTTCTTGATGACTTTCTTGACAGCTTCCTCTACGAACTCACGTGCTCCGGACCGCTTGTTGAAATCTTCATTTGTCAACCAGTTCCATGTGTAAATTTTCCGGAGCTCAAAGACTGTTGCAGCTGTGACAACAGGAACCAGTCTACCTTCCCACTTTGCAAGGTATTCCAACGTGTGAAAGCCACAGTCCGTCCTGCACAAGAAAAGAATCAGGTGAACTCGCAAAAAAGGACAGAGATAGCAACGATAAACTTCAATTCAGATGTAACAAAAGAGGGGTTGGATTGGTGTAAAGGGCACATGAAGAAAGAGATAGGAAATTACGTGTTCCCTTGCTTCGTAGTCGCCACGTACTCAATTGGAAAATGTCTGATCTGGACCTTTGAGTGTTTGTAGTGACGGTTCCATGTCTCTTTGAGGTTGTTGATGAAGAATTCATCATGCATAGTAAGGTCTGCATCACCTGCCAAACGCATTGAATCAAGTACCTCAAAACGTTGGTTCTTCAGGTCAAGGCAGATCACGTAGTGGTGACCACACTTGTCGTGTGGGTCATGTGGTGCAAGCTCCTGGAACATGGGGAACAGGACCTGCAAGTAAAATGAAGGAAATAAGAAGCAGAGTTCACATGAAGAACAGCAAGGGGACAGAAAAGGTAGAATCACGTAGAATGTTTAGTTATAGTGGGTAGTTAAAGAAAGTTGCCATCCATGTATGAACAAAGTTGCCCTGTAGTTTACTTTGAAGTTGCCACATAGTTTGTACGGGGATGCAAATCAAAAAGTCAGTTTACATGGCAGCTGTTGCCACATGAAATATCTGCCACATAAACAGAGTGCAGCTACTGGAAAAAAACATACCATGGGAAAAAAATGTGCAAACAGGGAAGGAGTACTCACACATTTCTTCACTATGAGCTTGAATTCACCATGCGGAGCAAAATTCTTCCTCGGGATTTTGTGGTGGAAGTCACCATCCCATATTTTGCAGGTCACACTGTAATGCATGATTGTTTTGTCGGGAGACATATCCATATGCTTGTTGATGAAGTCAATCCCACATGCAACTACATTCGTCGATATTTTATTGAGTGGCCTCACGGACTCGGCAAGATCACCCAGGTCGACGTACGTCGCTTTGCATTGAATGACCTTGGTTCTGTCCAAACATGAGTTGTATGAAAATGATATAACATGAAAGAATCATGTCTACTAAGTAAAAAAGGAAGAACTAAAACATAAGCGAATCATATCTAGAAAGTAGAAAAAAGATGAAATGGTACAAAGAGCAAAGCAAAATGAGAGATTATACTGTGTGGTCATTACGCCTTTAGCTCCTTCATGTGCTTGCTGCTGGCCCTCGCATTTCCAAATCGCTTCTCAATATCGTACAACTGGTTTTGCTCCTTTGTGGCCTTGACTTCGGGCTCATAGTCTTCCGCGGGAGGTGGGTGAACTACCCTCTGCTGCCTCACAGAACCAGAGGTGGCACTTCTAATGGTATCCTCAGATACCGTCTCTGCAGGCACATTGGAACTTGATTGCCCCTCACCTCGTGAGGACCTCCTCTGCAATGCTGCCTCCTCAATCATGTGGTAAACTTCATCAAGTGATGGCGAAATCTCCTCAGGGGTGCCTGCAAGGATCAAAAAGTGGGTTAGGATACCTGGAAAACAAAACAAATGTAGTGCAAAGAGAAAAGGCGCATGATATGAAATGTAGGTACAAAAAGTGGGGAGTTGCCATGTGAAGGCAAATCCAGTTGCCATATGTATTGCACTGTAATCGCCATGTGAAAGCAACTGCAGTTGCCATGTTGTGTCAAATCTAGTTTCCATGTGGTTGCCGAATGAGAAATGCAGCATGGAAACAAAAATGCAGGTGACATGCTGCAGCAAATCCAATTGCAATGTATAGTGCATTATAGTTGCCATGTGAGAACAAATACAGTTGCCATGTTTTATCAACTTCAGTTGCCATGTGGTTGCCGAATGGAAAATACAGCATGGCAACAAAAATGTAGGTAAGACGGTGCAGCAAATCCGGTTGCCATGTCATCACATAACAGTTGCCATCACAGGTGAGAACCCCCAAAAAATTGCTTGGGATAAAAGTCAGACTACATAGGTGTATACAAGAAAAAGATAAATGCAGAAGAAATGTACCTTGGACGATCGGCTCTGGGAACTTGACAGCCTTCCTGCCCTCGACCATTGGCTGCATCATCATTGCGGGCATGCCTCCCGGGAAAGCAAAGGCAACTGGCACAGGATCTTGCACCACTGGTTGATCTTGACTGATGCCAAGGCTGAAACTCGGTGGGGTCAAGGCCATTGGGTGCCTCTCATGCCTACTGGCCGGGCCGCGTACAACTTGTGGGACAGAATCCATGGGTGAAAGATCAACAAACATATCTGAATCGGCCGCTGCAGAATCATCGGGCTTATTTGTAGGGCAGGGCGTGTTGTCAGCGGTATCAGCCGCAGCTTTCTTGACAATCTTCTTGTTTGGGTTGTAGGGGACACCAACATTGACTGGGAGCTTGGAAGTGCGCAGATTTAAGCTGGGGATTTCCACTGCGGGTAAAGGCGTAGTCTGCTCTGGACGCTCACTTCCATCACTCGTGCCCAACTTGACACCTGCATCAGTTGTACTCCGGTCTTCCGGTTTCTCCATAACATTGCTTTTGGCAGGTAGCGGGAACAGTGTGGACGCAGGAACATAACCAGACTCATCTCTGCTGCTCCTAGCTACAGCTGGTGCGTTGGGTATGTCTGTTGATTTCTTGCGGGGGCTATGACACCTAGGTGGAAGACCAGCATGTGAAACAGTCGCCTTAGCAGTATCTGCACCGCCAGGAGCTGGAGCTGTTGTGCCAAGACTCTCACCTGTAGATGGCATATCATTATGAACTGTCACCTCAGCCACTTCTATCGTGGACACAGGAGTGCCACCACGCACGCGCTTGGAATCACTGTCAGATGAGCGGGAATCTTCCTTGCTTAGGTTAGTCTCGGGAGCGTCCACTTCAACACTTGCTGATGGGGTGGCATGGCTCACAGCAGCATCCTTCATTACTAGAAGAGTGGGCAATATTTCAGCTGTCCTGGCAGATACCGACTCGTCACTCCCCGATGTACGGATGCCTGTTGTTCTAGCCTGCACATCTGCAACCGGCGGAGATGGTCGGCCACTTGCGATAGTGTTAGTGGGAACAATTGACGGTGCAGCAGCAGTTTTGTCGACTGGCGCCTCGTGAACATCTGAGTTGCCACCTGTTGACAACTTTGAATGAAGGCGTTCGAGTGGGTCCCTAATGATATGCTTGGCCGCGCGTGTAGTAGTCTTCTTCACCCTGCAAAAAAGAAAGCACATGAAAAAGGTATTAAGAAATGAAAAAAAAATATTTGCCATGGTAGAAATCTAAAAAATGAAAAGTAGGTGGAAAGCTGGTAGTTGCCATATAGGTGGAATAAGAGTTGCCATGTGGCATAGTTAGCAGTTGCCATGCAAATCCAGCAAGAGTTGCCATGCTAGCCAACATGAAGAATGATAAAAATGTCTAATCTGCCAAGAATGCAATTTCAAAACAAGGTATGTGGTGAGCACACAAGCCAATGCAACGATGGAAGTTGCCATACAAGTACAAAAAGAGATGCCATTTGGCCTAGATAGCAGTTGCCATGCAAAAACAAGCAGGAGTTGCCATGCAGTTAAAAAGGAATGAGATCATTTGAAAACAGCAGTTGCCATGTGGGACTGATGACAGAAGCCCATGTGGCAAGCTGCACAGATGCATTGAAAATCAAAAATATAGCAATATGGCAATGAAAGAACATGGAAAACCTACTTCTTGACTGGCTTTCTCATGTCTGGCAACACGACAGGATCCCCGGTGTTGGACGTCGTCGTACGAGGAGATGACCTGGTGGAAGGGGTGTCACCAGCAATGGGGGCACCTTTGTACAACCGAGCAGAAACACGGGTTGGCGTTGGTGCCTGTTTCTTCGTAACTGCTCGTCCACCAGTTGTTGCCTCACTACACGTATAAGATGGAGGCAAAAAAGGTGGCAATTGTCAGACAGCAAACTCATTGCCGCACTTAGCAAAACAAATGCAAAAAGGGGTCAGTCTGTTCAAAAAATATAGACAAAACAAAACACTAAAATAAAAGTCAAACCTCCTCCTAGCAGCTACGGGCTTGGTCCTAGACCTCTTGCCAGGAGAACCCTGCCCAACATCCTCTGGATCCCTCCCCCTCTTTGAGGGCAACACCCCCTCGCCTCTCGCAGCCGAATGTTCTTTGACTTTCTCCGGTGGGGGGACATCTGGTGCATCCTTGCCCTTCTTACCACCTGCACGAACTTCAACATGTTCATCATTATCCATGTCATCGTCATCATCCTTGTTGAGACCAGCGTCTCCATCTAGTTCATCTTGTGTGTCAGTAAGCTCTTGGGAACTATTGTAGTCGTACAGGCCATGGCAACCAGTTGGCCGATGTGTCCGTTCTGGGACAAATGTAGTGAACCGCCTCGCAACCGCTTCGCTGTCAGAGCCATTAAGGGACGTCCAACCCTCAACCAACTTCCCGAGCAAGCTGGTCATTCCGGATGCAAACTGCCCAATTAGATGCTCAACAGGTGCCCTCGTCAGTGCACGAAACAAGAAGCAGCAATAACCAACCATATTGCAGTCACTTGCACGAGATCAAAAATAATCCAAGGCAACCATAGATATACATCTTTGATTACCTCAGTAGGGCAAGACGGAGTTGAATGCACATCCATCCACTTTCCAAAGTTTTGAGGCCCCCTAGACACACTGTAGTCTATAGCATGCTTGGCCATCAGCTGGAAATAACCAAAAATAGCTAGGATGTAAGAGAAAGAATGATGAACACTGACTAACAGTTCATGTATTGCAAATACAACAAAAAAAGAAGACGAGAATATAAGTTTTAGCACGGATGACAGAGTTGCCATGTGGAGTGAGACATGGATACCATGCATAGACAGCCATGACTAACAAAGGTAGTCATCTCTTGTTAACCACAGACGGTTGCCACATGACAATTTTTTCATATGTTATGCCACAAAAATTTGTAAGAATGTCGTGTAGAGAAAGAAACCAGAACTAACCTGCAGCTTTCCATATTTGGTATCAGTTACCCTATCTCCAGTAAGCACAGCCTTGACAACATCATAAGTCCACACAGAAACAACAAACTTGTGTGTAGGCGGCGGGCCTCCTGTCCCAGTGAAATCCACGGTGGACAGATCAAGACAGTCGACGTACATGAGCTGATGTACAACAATTTTAAAAAGAAAGAAATATCAGTTGCCATCATGGTATTTTGCAAAAAAACAGGCTAATATATGTTCCTACAATCATCAAGTTGAAGTGCATGAAAAGATAAAAGAAGAAGTTGCCATCTGTCTGTGCTAGTTGCCATTTGTCGGTGCTAGTTGCCATTATAGTATGATGGCAGTTTCCATATATTCATGATGACAGTTGCCATATATTCATGATGGCAGTTGCCATATTGTTATGATCAGGTTGCCATGCATGAATAAAAGGTGTTAAAGAGTGTTCACAAAAAGGACTGGTAAAAAATACCATTAAATGCAATCAACAACCCTTTTGGTACATCTTGCTTGAGAATGCATCATGTAGGAAGTTGGCAATGAACTTACACCAATTCATGTTCTTCACATCTTTCAGTTTCGCCTGCACCGCACAATTTTCAGGACAATGAGCTGCCGCATCAGAAACCAAATGAAAAAAAAAATCAAAAAAACTGTCAGGGACTAGCTTGCACATGACATCGGAGCCAAAAGATTGAAGGAAAATAATGGAGTAAAGATAGATCATTCACCAGGATGGGGAAGCATTTGTTGCTTGGGCAAAGAGAAGTGGTCGGCGCGAAAACAGCTGATATGAGGTACATGAGTAGTTTCATCTTAAAAACCTCGCCATGGGTTGTCATGGCCTGCAGCGAATCTGCCAGGAAAGACGTGTTCGGCATGGATTCCAACCCAGGAAACAAACGGGGGAACAACATTTCCTCGATCTTATTATTGACCTCATATGGGACTTTGATTTCTCCATGGGGCTCACCCAAAGTGCAGAACATGGATTCCTCGTTCAACGGCAGTCTTCCACGTCCTGGAATCACACATTCCGTGGAGGCGGGGTCGTAAATCTCACCAAGCCAGTCGCATACAAGGTTGACTAGATTCGTGCACCGGACATCCATCAGAGCCTGCATGCCCATCTCAGCAGCAGCTCCCTTCTAATCGTCGGTAAATCTGTCAGTCAATGAAGTTAGTCATTCCTGCGAGTATGTTTCTTCTTCCGCAAAAACAGACAAATGATCATTTGTTGCCATGTTTTCACTGTAATGAAATTTTAGTTCATAACAGACGACTGCAAGCTCGAGGTGGCAACCAATAACATATGCAGGAGGAGGAGGGGTGTGGACGGTTACCTCGTCACTGTCTTTTCTCCGTCCAGTTGCCTGATTCTGCTATGGTGGATCCATGAAATCATCATCATTGTTTTGATGATCGCCGCGAGCCATTCTGCTGAGGTAAGAACAGACCAAATTGTCAGGGTGGAAATGAAATGCAGGAAGTAAGTAGTTGCCACCTAACAGAATGGACTTGCCGCATGGGCTCGATTGAAAATGGCAACTAGTGAATGCAAATATCACATGAACTCACACGCACCCCCCTATGATTGTCGAAAACATAAATGTGGCAATTAAGCACATTGGTTTCATTTGATAAAAATGTACAGATCGTAATGCACTTAAAAACAAAATGTTGAAGTTGCCATGTTAGAACAAGATATTACGAAAGAAAGCCACAAATCTTCCACTGCACAAACATAAAATGTGGCAGCTCACACCCTATCCTCATACAAAAATGACTTGCCATGTGTTCAATCAAAAAATGTGCTAAGTTGAAATTGTCATGTTAAAATGCAACACAGAATTCAAATAAGCGATGAAAAACATCTACTAAACAACCTGAAATTGCAACGCACACACTGACCTCATATCAAAAATGAGTTTCCATGTAGTACGGACAAATATGTTCAGATATCACAAGTCAGCATGGCAAAACACGAAACTGGGTCTACCGTACAATGAATTTGCCACATTATCCTGCCTATAACATGGCAACAGACATGCTGTGTCCAGACAAATACTTGCCACATGGAAAGCATATATATGGCATCTGACACAGTTGATGTGCAAATTAGTTGCCATCCAGTGCACATAGTTGTTGAAACTGACAAGACTACCTAGTTACTATACTTTGCCATGCCACATCATCCTGTCAGTTGCCACGAATCAGCGTGGCAAAGCACAAAAATTTGGGTATGTAGTACAGCCAATTTGCCACATTATCCTACCTGCAACATGGCAACAGCCAGAGTGTGTTCACAGTCTATTTTCCACAAAAATATGCTATCCATGTGGCAACTGACACAGTTGATGTGCAGATTAGTTGCCATCCAGTGTAATTGGTTGCTAAAACTGCAATGACTACCTATTTACTGCATTTTACCGTGCCTGCGGTGTGGCAACAGCCACAGCCTATGCGCGAAATTAGTTGCCACATGGAAAGTATATTTGTGGCAACTATCACAGTCAATCAGGAAATTAGTTGCCATATGGAAAGCATATTTGTGGCAACTATCATAGTCAATCAGGAAATTAGTTGCCATACAGTCATGATAGTTACTCAAACTACCATGTTTGCCTTCATACTTCATTTTGAAAAACAACTACCTAGATCTAGGGTTCAATGGCAACTATCATGACTTGAAATTCATCGCCAAAATTCTCCTCGAACTGATCGCAAATAGCAATTCAAAGCAATGTGCAACTATCAGATAGAAAAAATGACGGCCCAATCCCAAGGCACAACCAGTATGTGGCTCCGGACAGGCCGAACCACACCGGTGTGACCGCCACCGCGGCTGCGACGAAACTGCCCAGTGCCACCGAAAACAGCAAGCACCGGACTCCGCCGCCGGTGGGAACGCCGGCGCATCACGAATCCGCCTGAATCTCTATGAATCTCGAGCGAAGCATCGAACACGGAGGGCAGGGGAGAAAATGCAGGCAAGGATTTTGAGAGTGGGAGGGAGCATTACCTTCAATATGTAGGCGCTCCGGCGAAGCCGCTCGGGTCCGGCGAGCACCACCGACGGTCGCGAATGCCGTCGACTCTTTCGCCTCCGTCGTCGCCTTCTCCCCTCGTCCTCTCCTCCAATCGACTGAAATGTGAAGTGGGTTGTGCGAGTAACTGTGGGGAGGAGTAAATGGAACCGTGATGGGGAGGAGGGCGAAGTGCGCGATGTGTTTGACGTCAACCACGGTCGGCGCATGGCGTGCGGGTGCAGAGCAGTTCCACCACACGCCCCCGAATGGCAACCGGTGTGTGGGCGAACTATATCACACACCACACACGCGCCTTGTCCTACGTGGCACACAAAATCGGCTAGAACGTGCCAAGATTCGTGCATATACTACTGGACGGCAATGGATGCGTGTGGTTGAGATGGCTAACACCCACACGTGTGGGCGTTAACATTTCCGAAAACTAACCCTATTTCTGTTTTCCTATCAGAGAAGGAGCCGACTCAGCCAAGGCAACCTTCATCAATTCCTCACCCCACCATGACCACGCGCACGACACACACCGGACCGCCGTGGAGGCTTCGCCATGGACGGTTTCCGCAGTAACTCTGTCACATCCCTAGCTTCTGGTGCTGCCTAGTGTTTGCATCATGTTTATATTTTTGAACTTGAACTAGGGAAATTTGGAAGCCTCAAAACCTTAAATAAAAGAAGGGCAAAAACCCTAAAATCTCATTCATTGTTCCAAAATGCTCTTCTTAGATGTTTAATATTTTTGGCAAGGGTTTTGATCCAAACCAAAAATAATGAACATTTTAAAAGGATTTATTTTTGGGACTTTGAATTTAAATTAATAGCTATTTGAATTTGAATTATATTCATACCATTAGAATATAATTTCAAATACCCCTGATATGAGCTTTTGGAAAAGTCCATATAGCCAATAAAAATATTCAGAGGAGTTTTTGACATTGTTTGAATTTGTTTAAATTCAAAATAATGGCAAAAGATTTTAATAAAAGAAAACAGAACAATAAAAAAGAGCAGAAGACCTACCTGGCGCCTACCTGTGCGGCCTGCTGCAGAAGCCGGCCCAGCCATCTCCACTCCCCCCTGTCATCTTCCTCGCGCCAGTAGGCAGCGCGCGTGGCCGACGCACGCCGGCACGCGCTCGGCCACGTCCTGCTTCCCCGGCCACCTCCTGCTTCCACCGCGATGCCACGTCCCTTCTAGCATCGCCACGCTGCCCCTGGCTCCCTCTCTCACTCTCCTCGCTCCTCCCCCC